>NW_027133972.1:0-31618 GCF_037392515.1 Haliotis asinina
TTTCAAAATATTCACCTCCAAAATTACACGCACGAAAACACGCAATTTCGGACCACGGGCGAGGGCCACGGCCAAAATGACCTTCTTTGTGGTGAAATACGACAATTTGTGTCAAGGCAGCAAAATGTGTAAATAACCTTATTTATTTCTTTGAAGAAACAGCGCTTGCGCTAAAACGTCGGGCCGACGTAGGAAAAACGTCCTGCAGCTAGGGCCATGAGCCTGTGGATCGGCGCTTAATGAACGAGGCGTGGGGACAGCAATTGGAAGAGTTTCTGCAGTCCCGACTTTGAGAAAGTCGCGCCCAGACAAGCGTGAAAAAAAAAACACAGCAACTGACCGCGTGGACTAAATCCACTAAACTTAAATACATTTCACGTATCAAAACAATGTTAGGGTAGGTGAATTTTAGTTAGAAATGTTGTTTTAATTAAGAAATGGAATGAAAGTTAAACAAACTTTGAAATTTCAATGTAAACTGACCCGGGAGAAACGCGCCGAGGCTTCTGGTACTTCCTTACCACTTGAAAACACTTTCTAGGGTTAGCTGGCGCTTAAGACGTGTGTTATCGACGGGGCAGAATGTGGTTGTGAGGGTGTGATTGTCTACGACGTAATTTCCGGCGTGCGACATCATGGCCGACGTCCTTGGATACGGGGACACAAAACAACTGCAAGTGGAAAATAAATCACTTTGAGGAACTTCCCGGGCTTGGTTTGGACGGAGTACAATGTGGTTGAGTGGATGGGTCCATTTCTACAGTTTGGCTGTGGTTGCATGGTGCCTCCAGTGAAACGGACGCGCGAAAAGGGAGGGGACGGCGCAAAGTGAGATGAAAAAAGTGAAATGAAATGTGAAAAAGAGAGGGCTAAGTTAAGGGTTCTATTTTTTAATTTGTATTATGAGTGGTGGGCCATTCCCGGAGGTACTGCAATACCGGGTCAACCCGTGATGAGGGCGGAGCAAGCTCCGTGGCACCTCATCCCGTTGCAAAAATCAGTTTAATATCGATGTCTCCAATAGGAGACGTATCAGATATTAAGCTGATAAGAACAGATACTACACTTTGATCTTAGCCAAAAGGCCGAGAAGCGATGCCGGTTGTCGGCTTGCGCCGGCAAAATACCTCTATACCCACAGCATCTCATTAAGGGGCTGGATATTTACATTCCCTCTTTCAAAATATTCACCTCCAAAATTACACGCACGAAAACACGCAATTTCGGACCACGGGCGAGGGCCACGGCCAAAATGACCTTCTTTGTGGTGAAATACGACAATTTGTGTCAAGGCAGCAAAATGTGTAAATAACCTTATTTATTTCTTTGAAGAAACAGCGCTTGCGCTAAAACGTCGGGCCGACGTAGGAAAAACGTCCTGCAGCTAGGGCCATGAGCCTGTGGATCGGCGCTTAATGAACGAGGCGTGGGGAGACAGCAATTGGAAGAGTTTCTGCAGTCCCGACTTTGAGAAAGTCGCGCCCAGACAAGCGTGAAAAAAAAAACACAGCAACTGACCGCGTGGACTAAATCCACTAAACTTAAATACATTTCACGTATCAAAACAATGTTAGGGTAGGTGAATTTTAGTTAGAAATGTTGTTTTAATTAAGAAATGGAATGAAAGTTAAACAAACTTTGAAATTTCAATGTAAACTGACCCGGGAGAAACGCGCCGAGGCTTCTGGTACTTCCTTACCACTTGAAAACACTTTCTAGGGTTAGCTGGCGCTTAAGACGTGTGTTATCGACGGGGCAGAATGTGGTTGTGAGGGTGTGATTGTCTACGACGTAATTTCCGGCGTGCGACATCATGGCCGACGTCCTTGGATACGGGGACACAAAACAACTGCAAGTGGAAAATAAATCACTTTGAGGAACTTCCCGGGGCTTGGTTTGGACGGAGTACAATGTGGTTGAGTGGATGGGTCCATTTCTACAGTTTGGCTGTGGTTGCATGGTGCCTCCAGTGAAACGGACGCGCGAAAAGGGAGGGGACGGCGCAAAGTGAGATGAAAAAAGTGAAATGAAATGTGAAAAAGAGAGGGCTAAGTTAAGGGTTCTATTTTTTAATTTGTATTATGAGTGGTGGGCCATTCCCGGAGGTACTGCAATACCGGGTCAACCCGTGATGAGGGCGGAGCAAGCTCCGTGGCACCTCATCCCGTTGCAAAAATCAGTTTAATATCGATGTCTCCAATAGGAGACGTATCAGATATTAAGCTGATAAGAACAGATACTACACTTTGATCTTAGCCAAAAGGCCGAGAAGCGATGCCGGTTGTCGGCTTGCGCCGGCAAAATACCTCTATACCCACAGCATCTCATTAAGGGGCTGGATATTTACATTCCCTCTTTCAAAATATTCACCTCCAAAATTACACGCACGAAAACACGCAATTTCGGACCACGGGCGAGGGCCACGGCCAAAATGACCTTCTTTGTGGTGAAATACGACAATTTGTGTCAAGGCAGCAAAATGTGTAAATAACCTTATTTATTTCTTTGAAGAAACAGCGCTTGCGCTAAAACGTCGGGCCGACGTAGGAAAAACGTCCTGCAGCTAGGGCCATGAGCCTGTGGATCGGCGCTTAATGAACGAGGCGTGGGGACAGCAATTGGAAGAGTTTCTGCAGTCCCGACTTTGAGAAAGTCGCGCCCAGACAAGCGTGAAAAAAAAAACACAGCAACTGACCGCGTGGACTAAATCCACTAAACTTAAATACATTTCACGTATCAAAACAATGTTAGGGTAGGTGAATTTTAGTTAGAAATGTTGTTTTAATTAAGAAATGGAATGAAAGTTAAACAAACTTTGAAATTTCAATGTAAACTGACCCGGGAGAAACGCGCCGAGGCTTCTGGTACTTCCTTACCACTTGAAAACACTTTCTAGGGTTAGCTGGCGCTTAAGACGTGTGTTATCGACGGGGCAGAATGTGGTTGTGAGGGTGTGATTGTCTACGACGTAATTTCCGGCGTGCGACATCATGGCCGACGTCCTTGGATACGGGGACACAAAACAACTGCAAGTGGAAAATAAATCACTTTGAGGAACTTCCCGGGGCTTGGTTTGGACGGAGTACAATGTGGTTGAGTGGATGGGTCCATTTCTACAGTTTGGCTGTGGTTGCATGGTGCCTCCAGTGAAACGGACGCGCGAAAAGGGAGGGGACGGCGCAAAGTGAGATGAAAAAAGTGAAATGAAATGTGAAAAAGAGAGGGCTAAGTTAAGGGTTCTATTTTTTAATTTGTATTATGAGTGGTGGGCCATTCCCGGAGGTACTGCAATACCGGGTCAACCCGTGATGAGGGCGGAGCAAGCTCCGTGGCACCTCATCCCGTTGCAAAAATCAGTTTAATATCGATGTCTCCAATAGGAGACGTATCAGATATTAAGCTGATAAGAACAGATACTACACTTTGATCTTAGCCAAAAGGCCGAGAAGCGATGCCGGTTGTCGGCTTGCGCCGGCAAAATACCTCTATACCCACAGCATCTCATTAAGGGGCTGGATATTTACATTCCCTCTTTCAAAATATTCACCTCCAAAATTACACGCACGAAAACACGCAATTTCGGACCACGGGCGAGGGCCACGGCCAAAATGACCTTCTTTGTGGTGAAATACGACAATTTGTGTCAAGGCAGCAAAATGTGTAAATAACCTTATTTATTTCTTTGAAGAAACAGCGCTTGCGCTAAAACGTCGGGCCGACGTAGGAAAAACGTCCTGCAGCTAGGGCCATGAGCCTGTGGATCGGCGCTTAATGAACGAGGCGTGGGGACAGCAATTGGAAGAGTTTCTGCAGTCCCGACTTTGAGAAAGTCGCGCCCAGACAAGCGTGAAAAAAAAAAACACAGCAACTGACCGCGTGGACTAAATCCACTAAACTTAAATACATTTCACGTATCAAAACAATGTTAGGGTAGGTGAATTTTAGTTAGAAATGTTGTTTTAATTAAGAAATGGAATGAAAGTTAAACAAACTTTGAAATTTCAATGTAAACTGACCCGGGAGAAACGCGCCGAGGCTTCTGGTACTTCCTTACCACTTGAAAACACTTTCTAGGGTTAGCTGGCGCTTAAGACGTGTGTTATCGACGGGGCAGAATGTGGTTGTGAGGGTGTGATTGTCTACGACGTAATTTCCGGCGTGCGACATCATGGCCGACGTCCTTGGATACGGGGACACAAAACAACTGCAAGTGGAAAATAAATCACTTTGAGGAACTTCCCGGGGCTTGGTTTGGACGGAGTACAATGTGGTTGAGTGGATGGGTCCATTTCTACAGTTTGGCTGTGGTTGCATGGTGCCTCCAGTGAAACGGACGCGCGAAAAGGGAGGGGACGGCGCAAAGTGAGATGAAAAAAGTGAAATGAAATGTGAAAAAGAGAGGGCTAAGTTAAGGGTTCTATTTTTTAATTTGTATTATGAGTGGTGGGCCATTCCCGGAGGTACTGCAATACCGGGTCAACCCGTGATGAGGGCGGAGCAAGCTCCGTGGCACCTCATCCCGTTGCAAAAATCAGTTTAATATCGATGTCTCCAATAGGAGACGTATCAGATATTAAGCTGATAAGAACAGATACTACACTTTGATCTTAGCCAAAAGGCCGAGAAGCGATGCCGGTTGTCGGCTTGCGCCGGCAAAATACCTCTATACCCACAGCATCTCATTAAGGGGCTGGATATTTACATTCCCTCTTTCAAAATATTCACCTCCAAAATTACACGCACGAAAACACGCAATTTCGGACCACGGGCGAGGGCCACGGCCAAAATGACCTTCTTTGTGGTGAAATACGACAATTTGTGTCAAGGCAGCAAAATGTGTAAATAACCTTATTTATTTCTTTGAAGAAACAGCGCTTGCGCTAAAACGTCGGGCCGACGTAGGAAAAACGTCCTGCAGCTAGGGCCATGAGCCTGTGGATCGGCGCTTAATGAACGAGGCGTGGGGACAGCAATTGGAAGAGTTTCTGCAGTCCCGACTTTGAGAAAGTCGCGCCCAGACAAGCGTGAAAAAAAAAACACAGCAACTGACCGCGTGGACTAAATCCACTAAACTTAAATACATTTCACGTATCAAAACAATGTTAGGGTAGGTGAATTTTAGTTAGAAATGTTGTTTTAATTAAGAAATGGAATGAAAGTTAAACAAACTTTGAAATTTCAATGTAAACTGACCCGGGAGAAACGCGCCGAGGCTTCTGGTACTTCCTTACCACTTGAAAACACTTTCTAGGGTTAGCTGGCGCTTAAGACGTGTGTTATCGACGGGGCAGAATGTGGTTGTGAGGGTGTGATTGTCTACGACGTAATTTCCGGCGTGCGACATCATGGCCGACGTCCTTGGATACGGGGACACAAAACAACTGCAAGTGGAAAATAAATCACTTTGAGGAACTTCCCGGGGCTTGGTTTGGACGGAGTACAATGTGGTTGAGTGGATGGGTCCATTTCTACAGTTTGGCTGTGGTTGCATGGTGCCTCCAGTGAAACGGACGCGCGAAAAGGGAGGGGACGGCGCAAAGTGAGATGAAAAAAGTGAAATGAAATGTGAAAAAGAGAGGGCTAAGTTAAGGGTTCTATTTTTTAATTTGTATTATGAGTGGTGGGCCATTCCCGGAGGTACTGCAATACCGGGTCAACCCGTGATGAGGGCGGAGCAAGCTCCGTGGCACCTCATCCCGTTGCAAAAATCAGTTTAATATCGATGTCTCCAATAGGAGACGTATCAGATATTAAGCTGATAAGAACAGATACTACACTTTGATCTTAGCCAAAAGGCCGAGAAGCGATGCCGGTTGTCGGCTTGCGCCGGCAAAATACCTCTATACCCACAGCATCTCATTAAGGGGCTGGATATTTACATTCCCTCTTTCAAAATATTCACCTCCAAAATTACACGCACGAAAACACGCAATTTCGGACCACGGGCGAGGGCCACGGCCAAAATGACCTTCTTTGTGGTGAAATACGACAATTTGTGTCAAGGCAGCAAAATGTGTAAATAACCTTATTTATTTCTTTGAAGAAACAGCGCTTGCGCTAAAACGTCGGGCCGACGTAGGAAAAACGTCCTGCAGCTAGGGCCATGAGCCTGTGGATCGGCGCTTAATGAACGAGGCGTGGGGACAGCAATTGGAAGAGTTTCTGCAGTCCCGACTTTGAGAAAGTCGCGCCCAGACAAGCGTGAAAAAAAAAACACAGCAACTGACCGCGTGGACTAAATCCACTAAACTTAAATACATTTCACGTATCAAAACAATGTTAGGGTAGGTGAATTTTAGTTAGAAATGTTGTTTTAATTAAGAAATGGAATGAAAGTTAAACAAACTTTGAAATTTCAATGTAAACTGACCCGGGAGAAACGCGCCGAGGCTTCTGGTACTTCCTTACCACTTGAAAACACTTTCTAGGGTTAGCTGGCGCTTAAGACGTGTGTTATCGACGGGGCAGAATGTGGTTGTGAGGGTGTGATTGTCTACGACGTAATTTCCGGCGTGCGACATCATGGCCGACGTCCTTGGATACGGGGACACAAAACAACTGCAAGTGGAAAATAAATCACTTTGAGGAACTTCCCGGGGCTTGGTTTGGACGGAGTACAATGTGGTTGAGTGGATGGGTCCATTTCTACAGTTTGGCTGTGGTTGCATGGTGCCTCCAGTGAAACGGACGCGCGAAAAGGGAGGGGACGGCGCAAAGTGAGATGAAAAAAGTGAAATGAAATGTGAAAAAGAGAGGGCTAAGTTAAGGGTTCTATTTTTTAATTTGTATTATGAGTGGTGGGCCATTCCCGGAGGTACTGCAATACCGGGTCAACCCGTGATGAGGGCGGAGCAAGCTCCGTGGCACCTCATCCCGTTGCAAAAATCAGTTTAATATCGATGTCTCCAATAGGAGACGTATCAGATATTAAGCTGATAAGAACAGATACTACACTTTGATCTTAGCCAAAAGGCCGAGAAGCGATGCCGGTTGTCGGCTTGCGCCGGCAAAATACCTCTATACCCACAGCATCTCATTAAGGGGCTGGATATTTACATTCCCTCTTTCAAAATATTCACCTCCAAAATTACACGCACGAAAACACGCAATTTCGGACCACGGGCGAGGGCCACGGCCAAAATGACCTTCTTTGTGGTGAAATACGACAATTTGTGTCAAGGCAGCAAAATGTGTAAATAACCTTATTTATTTCTTTGAAGAAACAGCGCTTGCGCTAAAACGTCGGGCCGACGTAGGAAAAACGTCCTGCAGCTAGGGCCATGAGCCTGTGGATCGGCGCTTAATGAACGAGGCGTGGGGACAGCAATTGGAAGAGTTTCTGCAGTCCCGACTTTGAGAAAGTCGCGCCCAGACAAGCGTGAAAAAAAAAACACAGCAACTGACCGCGTGGACTAAATCCACTAAACTTAAATACATTTCACGTATCAAAACAATGTTAGGGTAGGTGAATTTTAGTTAGAAATGTTGTTTTAATTAAGAAATGGAATGAAAGTTAAACAAACTTTGAAATTTCAATGTAAACTGACCCGGGAGAAACGCGCCGAGGCTTCTGGTACTTCCTTACCACTTGAAAACACTTTCTAGGGTTAGCTGGCGCTTAAGACGTGTGTTATCGACGGGGCAGAATGTGGTTGTGAGGGTGTGATTGTCTACGACGTAATTTCCGGCGTGCGACATCATGGCCGACGTCCTTGGATACGGGGACACAAAACAACTGCAAGTGGAAAATAAATCACTTTGAGGAACTTCCCGGGGCTTGGTTTGGACGGAGTACAATGTGGTTGAGTGGATGGGTCCATTTCTACAGTTTGGCTGTGGTTGCATGGTGCCTCCAGTGAAACGGACGCGCGAAAAGGGAGGGGACGGCGCAAAGTGAGATGAAAAAAGTGAAATGAAATGTGAAAAAGAGAGGGCTAAGTTAAGGGTTCTATTTTTTAATTTGTATTATGAGTGGTGGGCCATTCCCGGAGGTACTGCAATACCGGGTCAACCCGTGATGAGGGCGGAGCAAGCTCCGTGGCACCTCATCCCGTTGCAAAAATCAGTTTAATATCGATGTCTCCAATAGGAGACGTATCAGATATTAAGCTGATAAGAACAGATACTACACTTTGATCTTAGCCAAAAGGCCGAGAAGCGATGCCGGTTGTCGGCTTGCGCCGGCAAAATACCTCTATACCCACAGCATCTCATTAAGGGGCTGGATATTTACATTCCCTCTTTCAAAATATTCACCTCCAAAATTACACGCACGAAAACACGCAATTTCGGACCACGGGCGAGGGCCACGGCCAAAATGACCTTCTTTGTGGTGAAATACGACAATTTGTGTCAAGGCAGCAAAATGTGTAAATAACCTTATTTATTTCTTTGAAGAAACAGCGCTTGCGCTAAAACGTCGGGCCGACGTAGGAAAAACGTCCTGCAGCTAGGGCCATGAGCCTGTGGATCGGCGCTTAATGAACGAGGCGTGGGGACAGCAATTGGAAGAGTTTCTGCAGTCCCGACTTTGAGAAAGTCGCGCCCAGACAAGCGTGAAAAAAAAACACAGCAACTGACCGCGTGGACTAAATCCACTAAACTTAAATACATTTCACGTATCAAAACAATGTTAGGGTAGGTGAATTTTAGTTAGAAATGTTGTTTTAATTAAGAAATGGAATGAAAGTTAAACAAACTTTGAAATTTCAATGTAAACTGACCCGGGAGAAACGCGCCGAGGCTTCTGGTACTTCCTTACCACTTGAAAACACTTTCTAGGGTTAGCTGGCGCTTAAGACGTGTGTTATCGACGGGGCAGAATGTGGTTGTGAGGGTGTGATTGTCTACGACGTAATTTCCGGCGTGCGACATCATGGCCGACGTCCTTGGATACGGGGACACAAAACAACTGCAAGTGGAAAATAAATCACTTTGAGGAACTTCCCGGGGCTTGGTTTGGACGGAGTACAATGTGGTTGAGTGGATGGGTCCATTTCTACAGTTTGGCTGTGGTTGCATGGTGCCTCCAGTGAAACGGACGCGCGAAAAGGGAGGGGACGGCGCAAAGTGAGATGAAAAAAGTGAAATGAAATGTGAAAAAGAGAGGGCTAAGTTAAGGGTTCTATTTTTTAATTTGTATTATGAGTGGTGGGCCATTCCCGGAGGTACTGCAATACCGGGTCAACCCGTGATGAGGGCGGAGCAAGCTCCGTGGCACCTCATCCCGTTGCAAAAATCAGTTTAATATCGATGTCTCCAATAGGAGACGTATCAGATATTAAGCTGATAAGAACAGATACTACACTTTGATCTTAGCCAAAAGGCCGAGAAGCGATGCCGGTTGTCGGCTTGCGCCGGCAAAATACCTCTATACCCACAGCATCTCATTAAGGGGCTGGATATTTACATTCCCTCTTTCAAAATATTCACCTCCAAAATTACACGCACGAAAACACGCAATTTCGGACCACGGGCGAGGGCCACGGCCAAAATGACCTTCTTTGTGGTGAAATACGACAATTTGTGTCAAGGCAGCAAAATGTGTAAATAACCTTATTTATTTCTTTGAAGAAACAGCGCTTGCGCTAAAACGTCGGGCCGACGTAGGAAAAACGTCCTGCAGCTAGGGCCATGAGCCTGTGGATCGGCGCTTAATGAACGAGGCGTGGGGACAGCAATTGGAAGAGTTTCTGCAGTCCCGACTTTGAGAAAGTCGCGCCCAGACAAGCGTGAAAAAAAAAACACAGCAACTGACCGCGTGGACTAAATCCACTAAACTTAAATACATTTCACGTATCAAAACAATGTTAGGGTAGGTGAATTTTAGTTAGAAATGTTGTTTTAATTAAGAAATGGAATGAAAGTTAAACAAACTTTGAAATTTCAATGTAAACTGACCCGGGAGAAACGCGCCGAGGCTTCTGGTACTTCCTTACCACTTGAAAACACTTTCTAGGGTTAGCTGGCGCTTAAGACGTGTGTTATCGACGGGGCAGAATGTGGTTGTGAGGGTGTGATTGTCTACGACGTAATTTCCGGCGTGCGACATCATGGCCGACGTCCTTGGATACGGGGACACAAAACAACTGCAAGTGGAAAATAAATCACTTTGAGGAACTTCCCGGGGCTTGGTTTGGACGGAGTACAATGTGGTTGAGTGGATGGGTCCATTTCTACAGTTTGGCTGTGGTTGCATGGTGCCTCCAGTGAAACGGACGCGCGAAAAGGGAGGGGACGGCGCAAAGTGAGATGAAAAAAGTGAAATGAAATGTGAAAAAGAGAGGGCTAAGTTAAGGGTTCTATTTTTTAATTTGTATTATGAGTGGTGGGCCATTCCCGGAGGTACTGCAATACCGGGTCAACCCGTGATGAGGGCGGAGCAAGCTCCGTGGCACCTCATCCCGTTGCAAAAATCAGTTTAATATCGATGTCTCCAATAGGAGACGTATCAGATATTAAGCTGATAAGAACAGATACTACACTTTGATCTTAGCCAAAAGGCCGAGAAGCGATGCCGGTTGTCGGCTTGCGCCGGCAAAATACCTCTATACCCACAGCATCTCATTAAGGGGCTGGATATTTACATTCCCTCTTTCAAAATATTCACCTCCAAAATTACACGCACGAAAACACGCAATTTCGGACCACGGGCGAGGGCCACGGCCAAAATGACCTTCTTTGTGGTGAAATACGACAATTTGTGTCAAGGCAGCAAAATGTGTAAATAACCTTATTTATTTCTTTGAAGAAACAGCGCTTGCGCTAAAACGTCGGGCCGACGTAGGAAAAACGTCCTGCAGCTAGGGCCATGAGCCTGTGGATCGGCGCTTAATGAACGAGGCGTGGGGACAGCAATTGGAAGAGTTTCTGCAGTCCCGACTTTGAGAAAGTCGCGCCCAGACAAGCGTGAAAAAAAAAACACAGCAACTGACCGCGTGGACTAAATCCACTAAACTTAAATACATTTCACGTATCAAAACAATGTTAGGGTAGGTGAATTTTAGTTAGAAATGTTGTTTTAATTAAGAAATGGAATGAAAGTTAAACAAACTTTGAAATTTCAATGTAAACTGACCCGGGAGAAACGCGCCGAGGCTTCTGGTACTTCCTTACCACTTGAAAACACTTTCTAGGGTTAGCTGGCGCTTAAGACGTGTGTTATCGACGGGGCAGAATGTGGTTGTGAGGGTGTGATTGTCTACGACGTAATTTCCGGCGTGCGACATCATGGCCGACGTCCTTGGATACGGGGACACAAAACAACTGCAAGTGGAAAATAAATCACTTTGAGGAACTTCCCGGGGCTTGGTTTGGACGGAGTACAATGTGGTTGAGTGGATGGGTCCATTTCTACAGTTTGGCTGTGGTTGCATGGTGCCTCCAGTGAAACGGACGCGCGAAAAGGGAGGGGACGGCGCAAAGTGAGATGAAAAAAGTGAAATGAAATGTGAAAAAGAGAGGGCTAAGTTAAGGGTTCTATTTTTTAATTTGTATTATGAGTGGTGGGCCATTCCCGGAGGTACTGCAATACCGGGTCAACCCGTGATGAGGGCGGAGCAAGCTCCGTGGCACCTCATCCCGTTGCAAAAATCAGTTTAATATCGATGTCTCCAATAGGAGACGTATCAGATATTAAGCTGATAAGAACAGATACTACACTTTGATCTTAGCCAAAAGGCCGAGAAGCGATGCCGGTTGTCGGCTTGCGCCGGCAAAATACCTCTATACCCACAGCATCTCATTAAGGGGCTGGATATTTACATTCCCTCTTTCAAAATATTCACCTCCAAAATTACACGCACGAAAACACGCAATTTCGGACCACGGGCGAGGGCCACGGCCAAAATGACCTTCTTTGTGGTGAAATACGACAATTTGTGTCAAGGCAGCAAAATGTGTAAATAACCTTATTTATTTCTTTGAAGAAACAGCGCTTGCGCTAAAACGTCGGGCCGACGTAGGAAAAACGTCCTGCAGCTAGGGCCATGAGCCTGTGGATCGGCGCTTAATGAACGAGGCGTGGGGACAGCAATTGGAAGAGTTTCTGCAGTCCCGACTTTGAGAAAGTCGCGCCCAGACAAGCGTGAAAAAAAAAACACAGCAACTGACCGCGTGGACTAAATCCACTAAACTTAAATACATTTCACGTATCAAAACAATGTTAGGGTAGGTGAATTTTAGTTAGAAATGTTGTTTTAATTAAGAAATGGAATGAAAGTTAAACAAACTTTGAAATTTCAATGTAAACTGACCCGGGAGAAACGCGCCGAGGCTTCTGGTACTTCCTTACCACTTGAAAACACTTTCTAGGGTTAGCTGGCGCTTAAGACGTGTGTTATCGACGGGGCAGAATGTGGTTGTGAGGGTGTGATTGTCTACGACGTAATTTCCGGCGTGCGACATCATGGCCGACGTCCTTGGATACGGGGACACAAAACAACTGCAAGTGGAAAATAAATCACTTTGAGGAACTTCCCGGGGCTTGGTTTGGACGGAGTACAATGTGGTTGAGTGGATGGGTCCATTTCTACAGTTTGGCTGTGGTTGCATGGTGCCTCCAGTGAAACGGACGCGCGAAAAGGGAGGGGACGGCGCAAAGTGAGATGAAAAAAGTGAAATGAAATGTGAAAAAGAGAGGGCTAAGTTAAGGGTTCTATTTTTTAATTTGTATTATGAGTGGTGGGCCATTCCCGGAGGTACTGCAATACCGGGTCAACCCGTGATGAGGGCGGAGCAAGCTCCGTGGCACCTCATCCCGTTGCAAAAATCAGTTTAATATCGATGTCTCCAATAGGAGACGTATCAGATATTAAGCTGATAAGAACAGATACTACACTTTGATCTTAGCCAAAAGGCCGAGAAGCGATGCCGGTTGTCGGCTTGCGCCGGCAAAATACCTCTATACCCACAGCATCTCATTAAGGGGCTGGATATTTACATTCCCTCTTTCAAAATATTCACCTCCAAAATTACACGCACGAAAACACGCAATTTCGGACCACGGGCGAGGGCCACGGCCAAAATGACCTTCTTTGTGGTGAAATACGACAATTTGTGTCAAGGCAGCAAAATGTGTAAATAACCTTATTTATTTCTTTGAAGAAACAGCGCTTGCGCTAAAACGTCGGGCCGACGTAGGAAAAACGTCCTGCAGCTAGGGCCATGAGCCTGTGGATCGGCGCTTAATGAACGAGGCGTGGGGACAGCAATTGGAAGAGTTTCTGCAGTCCCGACTTTGAGAAAGTCGCGCCCAGACAAGCGTGAAAAAAAAAACACAGCAACTGACCGCGTGGACTAAATCCACTAAACTTAAATACATTTCACGTATCAAAACAATGTTAGGGTAGGTGAATTTTAGTTAGAAATGTTGTTTTAATTAAGAAATGGAATGAAAGTTAAACAAACTTTGAAATTTCAATGTAAACTGACCCGGGAGAAACGCGCCGAGGCTTCTGGTACTTCCTTACCACTTGAAAACACTTTCTAGGGTTAGCTGGCGCTTAAGACGTGTGTTATCGACGGGGCAGAATGTGGTTGTGAGGGTGTGATTGTCTACGACGTAATTTCCGGCGTGCGACATCATGGCCGACGTCCTTGGATACGGGGACACAAAACAACTGCAAGTGGAAAATAAATCACTTTGAGGAACTTCCCGGGGCTTGGTTTGGACGGAGTACAATGTGGTTGAGTGGATGGGTCCATTTCTACAGTTTGGCTGTGGTTGCATGGTGCCTCCAGTGAAACGGACGCGCGAAAAGGGAGGGGACGGCGCAAAGTGAGATGAAAAAAGTGAAATGAAATGTGAAAAAGAGAGGGCTAAGTTAAGGGTTCTATTTTTTAATTTGTATTATGAGTGGTGGGCCATTCCCGGAGGTACTGCAATACCGGGTCAACCCGTGATGAGGGCGGAGCAAGCTCCGTGGCACCTCATCCCGTTGCAAAAATCAGTTTAATATCGATGTCTCCAATAGGAGACGTATCAGATATTAAGCTGATAAGAACAGATACTACACTTTGATCTTAGCCAAAAGGCCGAGAAGCGATGCCGGTTGTCGGCTTGCGCCGGCAAAATACCTCTATACCCACAGCATCTCATTAAGGGGCTGGATATTTACATTCCCTCTTTCAAAATATTCACCTCCAAAATTACACGCACGAAAACACGCAATTTCGGACCACGGGCGAGGGCCACGGCCAAAATGACCTTCTTTGTGGTGAAATACGACAATTTGTGTCAAGGCAGCAAAATGTGTAAATAACCTTATTTATTTCTTTGAAGAAACAGCGCTTGCGCTAAAACGTCGGGCCGACGTAGGAAAAACGTCCTGCAGCTAGGGCCATGAGCCTGTGGATCGGCGCTTAATGAACGAGGCGTGGGGACAGCAATTGGAAGAGTTTCTGCAGTCCCGACTTTGAGAAAGTCGCGCCCAGACAAGCGTGAAAAAAAAAACACAGCAACTGACCGCGTGGACTAAATCCACTAAACTTAAATACATTTCACGTATCAAAACAATGTTAGGGTAGGTGAATTTTAGTTAGAAATGTTGTTTTAATTAAGAAATGGAATGAAAGTTAAACAAACTTTGAAATTTCAATGTAAACTGACCCGGGAGAAACGCGCCGAGGCTTCTGGTACTTCCTTACCACTTGAAAACACTTTCTAGGGTTAGCTGGCGCTTAAGACGTGTGTTATCGACGGGGCAGAATGTGGTTGTGAGGGTGTGATTGTCTACGACGTAATTTCCGGCGTGCGACATCATGGCCGACGTCCTTGGATACGGGGACACAAAACAACTGCAAGTGGAAAATAAATCACTTTGAGGAACTTCCCGGGGCTTGGTTTGGACGGAGTACAATGTGGTTGAGTGGATGGGTCCATTTCTACAGTTTGGCTGTGGTTGCATGGTGCCTCCAGTGAAACGGACGCGCGAAAAGGGAGGGGACGGCGCAAAGTGAGATGAAAAAAGTGAAATGAAATGTGAAAAAGAGAGGGCTAAGTTAAGGGTTCTATTTTTTAATTTGTATTATGAGTGGTGGGCCATTCCCGGAGGTACTGCAATACCGGGTCAACCCGTGATGAGGGCGGAGCAAGCTCCGTGGCACCTCATCCCGTTGCAAAAATCAGTTTAATATCGATGTCTCCAATAGGAGACGTATCAGATATTAAGCTGATAAGAACAGATACTACACTTTGATCTTAGCCAAAAGGCCGAGAAGCGATGCCGGTTGTCGGCTTGCGCCGGCAAAATACCTCTATACCCACAGCATCTCATTAAGGGGCTGGATATTTACATTCCCTCTTTCAAAATATTCACCTCCAAAATTACACGCACGAAAACACGCAATTTCGGACCACGGGCGAGGGCCACGGCCAAAATGACCTTCTTTGTGGTGAAATACGACAATTTGTGTCAAGGCAGCAAAATGTGTAAATAACCTTATTTATTTCTTTGAAGAAACAGCGCTTGCGCTAAAACGTCGGGCCGACGTAGGAAAAACGTCCTGCAGCTAGGGCCATGAGCCTGTGGATCGGCGCTTAATGAACGAGGCGTGGGGACAGCAATTGGAAGAGTTTCTGCTAGTCCCGACTTTGAGAAAGTCGCGCCCAGACAAGCGTGAAAAAAAAAACACAGCAACTGACCGCGTGGACTAAATCCACTAAACTTAAATACATTTCACGTATCAAAACAATGTTAGGGTAGGTGAATTTTAGTTAGAAATGTTGTTTTAATTAAGAAATGGAATGAAAGTTAAACAAACTTTGAAATTTCAATGTAAACTGACCCGGGAGAAACGCGCCGAGGCTTCTGGTACTTCCTTACCACTTGAAAACACTTTCTAGGGTTAGCTGGCGCTTAAGACGTGTGTTATCGACGGGGCAGAATGTGGTTGTGAGGGTGTGATTGTCTACGACGTAATTTCCGGCGTGCGACATCATGGCCGACGTCCTTGGATACGGGGACACAAAACAACTGCAAGTGGAAAATAAATCACTTTGAGGAACTTCCCGGGGCTTGGTTTGGACGGAGTACAATGTGGTTGAGTGGATGGGTCCATTTCTACAGTTTGGCTGTGGTTGCATGGTGCCTCCAGTGAAACGGACGCGCGAAAAGGGAGGGGACGGCGCAAAGTGAGATGAAAAAAGTGAAATGAAATGTGAAAAAGAGAGGGCTAAGTTAAGGGTTCTATTTTTTAATTTGTATTATGAGTGGTGGGCCATTCCCGGAGGTACTGCAATACCGGGTCAACCCGTGATGAGGGCGGAGCAAGCTCCGTGGCACCTCATCCCGTTGCAAAAATCAGTTTAATATCGATGTCTCCAATAGGAGACGTATCAGATATTAAGCTGATAAGAACAGATACTACACTTTGATCTTAGCCAAAAGGCCGAGAAGCGATGCCGGTTGTCGGCTTGCGCCGGCAAAATACCTCTATACCCACAGCATCTCATTAAGGGGCTGGATATTTACATTCCCTCTTTCAAAATATTCACCTCCAAAATTACACGCACGAAAACACGCAATTTCGGACCACGGGCGAGGGCCACGGCCAAAATGACCTTCTTTGTGGTGAAATACGACAATTTGTGTCAAGGCAGCAAAATGTGTAAATAACCTTATTTATTTCTTTGAAGAAACAGCGCTTGCGCTAAAACGTCGGGCCGACGTAGGAAAAACGTCCTGCAGCTAGGGCCATGAGCCTGTGGATCGGCGCTTAATGAACGAGGCGTGGGGACAGCAATTGGAAGAGTTTCTGCAGTCCCGACTTTGAGAAAGTCGCGCCCAGACAAGCGTGAAAAAAAAAACACAGCAACTGACCGCGTGGACTAAATCCACTAAACTTAAATACATTTCACGTATCAAAACAATGTTAGGGTAGGTGAATTTTAGTTAGAAATGTTGTTTTAATTAAGAAATGGAATGAAAGTTAAACAAACTTTGAAATTTCAATGTAAACTGACCCGGGAGAAACGCGCCGAGGCTTCTGGTACTTCCTTACCACTTGAAAACACTTTCTAGGGTTAGCTGGCGCTTAAGACGTGTGTTATCGACGGGGCAGAATGTGGTTGTGAGGGTGTGATTGTCTACGACGTAATTTCCGGCGTGCGACATCATGGCCGACGTCCTTGGATACGGGGACACAAAACAACTGCAAGTGGAAAATAAATCACTTTGAGGAACTTCCCGGGGCTTGGTTTGGACGGAGTACAATGTGGTTGAGTGGATGGGTCCATTTCTACAGTTTGGCTGTGGTTGCATGGTGCCTCCAGTGAAACGGACGCGCGAAAAGGGAGGGGACGGCGCAAAGTGAGATGAAAAAAGTGAAATGAAATGTGAAAAAGAGAGGGCTAAGTTAAGGGTTCTATTTTTTAATTTGTATTATGAGTGGTGGGCCATTCCCGGAGGTACTGCAATACCGGGTCAACCCGTGATGAGGGCGGAGCAAGCTCCGTGGCACCTCATCCCGTTGCAAAAATCAGTTTAATATCGATGTCTCCAATAGGAGACGTATCAGATATTAAGCTGATAAGAACAGATACTACACTTTGATCTTAGCCAAAAGGCCGAGAAGCGATGCCGGTTGTCGGCTTGCGCCGGCAAAATACCTCTATACCCACAGCATCTCATTAAGGGGCTGGATATTTACATTCCCTCTTTCAAAATATTCACCTCCAAAATTACACGCACGAAAACACGCAATTTCGGACCACGGGCGAGGGCCACGGCCAAAATGACCTTCTTTGTGGTGAAATACGACAATTTGTGTCAAGGCAGCAAAATGTGTAAATAACCTTATTTATTTCTTTGAAGAAACAGCGCTTGCGCTAAAACGTCGGGCCGACGTAGGAAAAACGTCCTGCAGCTAGGGCCATGAGCCTGTGGATCGGCGCTTAATGAACGAGGCGTGGGGACAGCAATTGGAAGAGTTTCTGCAGTCCCGACTTTGAGAAAGTCGCGCCCAGACAAGCGTGAAAAAAAAAACACAGCAACTGACCGCGTGGACTAAATCCACTAAACTTAAATACATTTCACGTATCAAAACAATGTTAGGGTAGGTGAATTTTAGTTAGAAATGTTGTTTTAATTAAGAAATGGAATGAAAGTTAAACAAACTTTGAAATTTCAATGTAAACTGACCCGGGAGAAACGCGCCGAGGCTTCTGGTACTTCCTTACCACTTGAAAACACTTTCTAGGGTTAGCTGGCGCTTAAGACGTGTGTTATCGACGGGGCAGAATGTGGTTGTGAGGGTGTGATTGTCTACGACGTAATTTCCGGCGTGCGACATCATGGCCGACGTCCTTGGATACGGGGACACAAAACAACTGCAAGTGGAAAATAAATCACTTTGAGGAACTTCCCGGGGCTTGGTTTGGACGGAGTACAATGTGGTTGAGTGGATGGGTCCATTTCTACAGTTTGGCTGTGGTTGCATG
This sequence comes from Haliotis asinina, assembly GCF_037392515.1. Lineage (NCBI taxonomy): Eukaryota > Metazoa > Mollusca > Gastropoda > Lepetellida > Haliotidae > Haliotis > Haliotis asinina. The sequence goes on from NW_027133972.1 coordinate 18,440, forward strand.
GTGCCTCCAGTGAAACGGACGCGCGAAAAGGGAGGGGACGGCGCAAAGTGAGATGAAAAAAGTGAAATGAAATGTGAAAAAGAGAGGGCTAAGTTAAGGGTTCTATTTTTTAATTTGTATTATGAGTGGTGGGCCATTCCCGGAGGTACTGCAATACCGGGTCAACCCGTGATGAGGGCGGAGCAAGCTCCGTGGCACCTCATCCCGTTGCAAAAATCAGTTTAATATCGATGTCTCCAATAGGAGACGTATCAGATATTAAGCTGATAAGAACAGATACTACACTTTGATCTTAGCCAAAAGGCCGAGAAGCGATGCCGGTTGTCGGCTTGCGCCGGCAAAATACCTCTATACCCACAGCATCTCATTAAGGGGCTGGATATTTACATTCCCTCTTTCAAAATATTCACCTCCAAAATTACACGCACGAAAACACGCAATTTCGGACCACGGGCGAGGGCCACGGCCAAAATGACCTTCTTTGTGGTGAAATACGACAATTTGTGTCAAGGCAGCAAAATGTGTAAATAACCTTATTTATTTCTTTGAAGAAACAGCGCTTGCGCTAAAACGTCGGGCCGACGTAGGAAAAACGTCCTGCAGCTAGGGCCATGAGCCTGTGGATCGGCGCTTAATGAACGAGGCGTGGGGACAGCAATTGGAAGAGTTTCTGCAGTCCCGACTTTGAGAAAGTCGCGCCCAGACAAGCGTGAAAAAAAAAACACAGCAACTGACCGCGTGGACTAAATACTAAACTTAAATACATTTCACGTATCAAAACAATGTTAGGGTAGGTGAATTTTAGTTAGAAATGTTGTTTTAATTAAGAAATGGAATGAAAGTTAAACAAACTTTGAAATTTCAATGTAAACTGACCCGGGAGAAACGCGCCGAGGCTTCTGGTACTTCCTTACCACTTGAAAACACTTTCTAGGGTTAGCTGGCGCTTAAGACGTGTGTTATCGACGGGGCAGAATGTGGTTGTGAGGGTGTGATTGTCTACGACGTAATTTCCGGCGTGCGACATCATGGCCGACGTCCTTGGATACGGGGACACAAAACAACTGCAAGTGGAAAATAAATCACTTTGAGGAACTTCCCGGGGCTTGGTTTGGACGGAGTACAATGTGGTTGAGTGGATGGGTCCATTTCTACAGTTTGGCTGTGGTTGCATGGTGCCTCCAGTGAAACGGACGCGCGAAAAGGGAGGGGACGGCGCAAAGTGAGATGAAAAAAGTGAAATGAAATGTGAAAAAGAGAGGGCTAAGTTAAGGGTTCTATTTTTTAATTTGTATTATGAGTGGTGGGCCATTCCCGGAGGTACTGCAATACCGGGTCAACCCGTGATGAGGGCGGAGCAAGCTCCGTGGCACCTCATCCCGTTGCAAAAATCAGTTTAATATCGATGTCTCCAATAGGAGACGTATCAGATATTAAGCTGATAAGAACAGATACTACACTTTGATCTTAGCCAAAAGGCCGAGAAGCGATGCCGGTTGTCGGCTTGCGCCGGCAAAATACCTCTATACCCACAGCATCTCATTAAGGGGCTGGATATTTACATTCCCTCTTTCAAAATATTCACCTCCAAAATTACACGCACGAAAACACGCAATTTCGGACCACGGGCGAGGGCCACGGCCAAAATGACCTTCTTTGTGGTGAAATACGACAATTTGTGTCAAGGCAGCAAAATGTGTAAATAACCTTATTTATTTCTTTGAAGAAACAGCGCTTGCGCTAAAACGTCGGGCCGACGTAGGAAAAACGTCCTGCAGCTAGGGCCATGAGCCTGTGGATCGGCGCTTAATGAACGAGGCGTGGGGACAGCAATTGGAAGAGTTTCTGCAGTCCCGACTTTGAGAAAGTCGCGCCCAGACAAGCGTGAAAAAAAAAACACAGCAACTGACCGCGTGGACTAAATCCACTAAACTTAAATACATTTCACGTATCAAAACAATGTTAGGGTAGGTGAATTTTAGTTAGAAATGTTGTTTTAATTAAGAAATGGAATGAAAGTTAAACAAACTTTGAAATTTCAATGTAAACTGACCCGGGAGAAACGCGCCGAGGCTTCTGGTACTTCCTTACCACTTGAAAACACTTTCTAGGGTTAGCTGGCGCTTAAGACGTGTGTTATCGACGGGGCAGAATGTGGTTGTGAGGGTGTGATTGTCTACGACGTAATTTCCGGCGTGCGACATCATGGCCGACGTCCTTGGATACGGGGACACAAAACAACTGCAAGTGGAAAATAAATCACTTTGAGGAACTTCCCGGGGCTTGGTTTGGACGGAGTACAATGTGGTTGAGTGGATGGGTCCATTTCTACAGTTTGGCTGTGGTTGCATGGTGCCTCCAGTGAAACGGACGCGCGAAAAGGAGGGGACGGCGCAAAGTGAGATGAAAAAAGTGAAATGAAATGTGAAAAAGAGAGGGCTAAGTTAAGGGTTCTATTTTTTAATTTGTATTATGAGTGGTGGGCCATTCCCGGAGGTACTGCAATACCGGGTCAACCCGTGATGAGGGCGGAGCAAGCTCCGTGGCACCTCATCCCGTTGCAAAAATCAGTTTAATATCGATGTCTCCAATAGGAGACGTATCAGATATTAAGCTGATAAGAACAGATACTACACTTTGATCTTAGCCAAAAGGCCGAGAAGCGATGCCGGTTGTCGGCTTGCGCCGGCAAAATACCTCTATACCCACAGCATCTCATTAAGGGGCTGGATATTTACATTCCCTCTTTCAAAATATTCACCTCCAAAATTACACGCACGAAAACACGCAATTTCGGACCACGGGCGAGGGCCACGGCCAAAATGACCTTCTTTGTGGTGAAATACGACAATTTGTGTCAAGGCAGCAAAATGTGTAAATAACCTTATTTATTTCTTTGAAGAAACAGCGCTTGCGCTAAAACGTCGGGCCGACGTAGGAAAAACGTCCTGCAGCTAGGGCCATGAGCCTGTGGATCGGCGCTTAATGAACGAGGCGTGGGGACAGCAATTGGAAGAGTTTCTGCAGTCCCGACTTTGAGAAAGTCGCGCCCAGACAAGCGTGAAAAAAAAAACACAGCAACTGACCGCGTGGACTAAATCCACTAAACTTAAATACATTTCACGTATCAAAACAATGTTAGGGTAGGTGAATTTTAGTTAGAAATGTTGTTTTAATTAAGAAATGGAATGAAAGTTAAACAAACTTTGAAATTTCAATGTAAACTGACCCGGGAGAAACGCGCCGAGGCTTCTGGTACTTCCTTACCACTTGAAAACACTTTCTAGGGTTAGCTGGCGCTTAAGACGTGTGTTATCGACGGGGCAGAATGTGGTTGTGAGGGTGTGATTGTCTACGACGTAATTTCCGGCGTGCGACATCATGGCCGACGTCCTTGGATACGGGGACACAAAACAACTGCAAGTGGAAAATAAATCACTTTGAGGAACTTCCCGGGGCTTGGTTTGGACGGAGTACAATGTGGTTGAGTGGATGGGTCCATTTCTACAGTTTGGCTGTGGTTGCATGGTGCCTCCAGTGAAACGGACGCGCGAAAAGGGAGGGGACGGCGCAAAGTGAGATGAAAAAAGTGAAATGAAATGTGAAAAAGAGAGGGCTAAGTTAAGGGTTCTATTTTTTAATTTGTATTATGAGTGGTGGGCCATTCCCGGAGGTACTGCAATACCGGGTCAACCCGTGATGAGGGCGGAGCAAGCTCCGTGGCACCTCATCCCGTTGCAAAAATCAGTTTAATATCGATGTCTCCAATAGGAGACGTATCAGATATTAAGCTGATAAGAACAGATACTACACTTTGATCTTAGCCAAAAGGCCGAGAAGCGATGCCGGTTGTCGGCTTGCGCCGGCAAAATACCTCTATACCCACAGCATCTCATTAAGGGGCTGGATATTTACATTCCCTCTTTCAAAATATTCACCTCCAAAATTACACGCACGAAAACACGCAATTTCGGACCACGGGCGAGGGCCACGGCCAAAATGACCTTCTTTGTGGTGAAATACGACAATTTGTGTCAAGGCAGCAAAATGTGTAAATAACCTTATTTATTTCTTTGAAGAAACAGCGCTTGCGCTAAAACGTCGGGCCGACGTAGGAAAAACGTCCTGCAGCTAGGGCCATGAGCCTGTGGATCGGCGCTTAATGAACGAGGCGTGGGGACAGCAATTGGAAGAGTTTCTGCAGTCCCGACTTTGAGAAAGTCGCGCCCAGACAAGCGTGAAAAAAAAAACACAGCAACTGACCGCGTGGACTAAATCCACTAAACTTAAATACATTTCACGTATCAAAACAATGTTAGGGTAGGTGAATTTTAGTTAGAAATGTTGTTTTAATTAAGAAATGGAATGAAAGTTAAACAAACTTTGAAATTTCAATGTAAACTGACCCGGGAGAAACGCGCCGAGGCTTCTGGTACTTCCTTACCACTTGAAAACACTTTCTAGGGTTAGCTGGCGCTTAAGACGTGTGTTATCGACGGGGCAGAATGTGGTTGTGAGGGTGTGATTGTCTACGACGTAATTTCCGGCGTGCGACATCATGGCCGACGTCCTTGGATACGGGGACACAAAACAACTGCAAGTGGAAAATAAATCACTTTGAGGAACTTCCGGGGCTTGGTTTGGACGGAGTACAATGTGGTTGAGTGGATGGGTCCATTTCTACAGTTTGGCTGTGGTTGCATGGTGCCTCCAGTGAAACGGACGCGCGAAAAGGGAGGGGACGGCGCAAAGTGAGATGAAAAAAGTGAAATGAAATGTGAAAAAGAGAGGGCTAAGTTAAGGGTTCTATTTTTTAATTTGTATTATGAGTGGTGGGCCATTCCCGGAGGTACTGCAATACCGGGTCAACCCGTGATGAGGGCGGAGCAAGCTCCGTGGCACCTCATCCCGTTGCAAAAATCAGTTTAATATCGATGTCTCCAATAGGAGACGTATCAGATATTAAGCTGATAAGAACAGATACTACACTTTGATCTTAGCCAAAAGGCCGAGAAGCGATGCCGGTTGTCGGCTTGCGCCGGCAAAATACCTCTATACCCACAGCATCTCATTAAGGGGCTGGATATTTACATTCCCTCTTTCAAAATATTCACCTCCAAAATTACACGCACGAAAACACGCAATTTCGGACCACGGGCGAGGGCCACGGCCAAAATGACCTTCTTTGTGGTGAAATACGACAATTTGTGTCAAGGCAGCAAAATGTGTAAATAACCTTATTTATTTCTTTGAAGAAACAGCGCTTGCGCTAAAACGTCGGGCCGACGTAGGAAAAACGTCCTGCAGCTAGGGCCATGAGCCTGTGGATCGGCGCTTAATGAACGAGGCGTGGGGACAGCAATTGGAAGAGTTTCTGCAGTCCCGACTTTGAGAAAGTCGCGCCCAGACAAGCGTGAAAAAAAAAACACAGCAACTGACCGCGTGGACTAAATCCACTAAACTTAAATACATTTCACGTATCAAAACAATGTTAGGGTAGGTGAATTTTAGTTAGAAATGTTGTTTTAATTAAGAAATGGAATGAAAGTTAAACAAACTTTGAAATTTCAATGTAAACTGACCCGGGAGAAACGCGCCGAGGCTTCTGGTACTTCCTTACCACTTGAAAACACTTTCTAGGGTTAGCTGGCGCTTAAGACGTGTGTTATCGACGGGGCAGAATGTGGTTGTGAGGGTGTGATTGTCTACGACGTAATTTCCGGCGTGCGACATCATGGCCGACGTCCTTGGATACGGGGACACAAAACAACTGCAAGTGGAAAATAAATCACTTTGAGGAACTTCCCGGGGCTTGGTTTGGACGGAGTACAATGTGGTTGAGTGGATGGGTCCATTTCTACAGTTTGGCTGTGGTTGCATGGTGCCTCCAGTGAAACGGACGCGCGAAAAGGGAGGGGACGGCGCAAAGTGAGATGAAAAAAGTGAAATGAAATGTGAAAAAGAGAGGGCTAAGTTAAGGGTTCTATTTTTTAATTTGTATTATGAGTGGTGGGCCATTCCCGGAGGTACTGCAATACCGGGTCAACCCGTGATGAGGGCGGAGCAAGCTCCGTGGCACCTCATCCCGTTGCAAAAATCAGTTTAATATCGATGTCTCCAATAGGAGACGTATCAGATATTAAGCTGATAAGAACAGATACTACACTTTGATCTTAGCCAAAAGGCCGAGAAGCGATGCCGGTTGTCGGCTTGCGCCGGCAAAATACCTCTATACCCACAGCATCTCATTAAGGGGCTGGATATTTACATTCCCTCTTTCAAAATATTCACCTCCAAAATTACACGCACGAAAACACGCAATTTCGGACCACGGGCGAGGGCCACGGCCAAAATGACCTTCTTTGTGGTGAAATACGACAATTTGTGTCAAGGCAGCAAAATGTGTAAATAACCTTATTTATTTCTTTGAAGAAACAGCGCTTGCGCTAAAACGTCGGGCCGACGTAGGAAAAACGTCCTGCAGCTAGGGCCATGAGCCTGTGGATCGGCGCTTAATGAACGAGGCGTGGGGACAGCAATTGGAAGAGTTTCTGCAGTCCCGACTTTGAGAAAGTCGCGCCCAGACAAGCGTGAAAAAAAAAACACAGCAACTGACCGCGTGGACTAAATCCACTAAACTTAAATACATTTCACGTATCAAAACAATGTTAGGGTAGGTGAATTTTAGTTAGAAATGTTGTTTTAATTAAGAAATGGAATGAAAGTTAAACAAACTTTGAAATTTCAATGTAAACTGACCCGGGAGAAACGCGCCGAGGCTTCTGGTACTTCCTTACCACTTGAAAACACTTTCTAGGGTTAGCTGGCGCTTAAGACGTGTGTTATCGACGGGGCAGAATGTGGTTGTGAGGGTGTGATTGTCTACGACGTAATTTCCGGCGTGCGACATCATGGCCGACGTCCTTGGATACGGGGACACAAAACAACTGCAAGTGGAAAATAAATCACTTTGAGGAACTTCCCGGGGCTTGGTTTGGACGGAGTACAATGTGGTTGAGTGGATGGGTCCATTTCTACAGTTTGGCTGTGGTTGCATGGTGCCTCCAGTGAAACGGACGCGCGAAAAGGGAGGGGACGGCGCAAAGTGAGATGAAAAAAGTGAAATGAAATGTGAAAAAGAGAGGGCTAAGTTAAGGGTTCTATTTTTTAATTTGTATTATGAGTGGTGGGCCATTCCCGGAGGTACTGCAATACCGGGTCAACCCGTGATGAGGGCGGAGCAAGCTCCGTGGCACCTCATCCCGTTGCAAAAATCAGTTTAATATCGATGTCTCCAATAGGAGACGTATCAGATATTAAGCTGATAAGAACAGATACTACACTTTGATCTTAGCCAAAAGGCCGAGAAGCGATGCCGGTTGTCGGCTTGCGCCGGCAAAATACCTCTATACCCACAGCATCTCATTAAGGGGCTGGATATTTACATTCCCTCTTTCAAAATATTCACCTCCAAAATTACACGCACGAAAACACGCAATTTCGGACCACGGGCGAGGGCCACGGCCAAAATGACCTTCTTTGTGGTGAAATACGACAATTTGTGTCAAGGCAGCAAAATGTGTAAATAACCTTATTTATTTCTTTGAAGAAACAGCGCTTGCGCTAAAACGTCGGGCCGACGTAGGAAAAACGTCCTGCAGCTAGGGCCATGAGCCTGTGGATCGGCGCTTAATGAACGAGGCGTGGGGACAGCAATTGGAAGAGTTTCTGCAGTCCCGACTTTGAGAAAGTCGCGCCCAGACAAGCGTGAAAAAAAAAACACAGCAACTGACCGCGTGGACTAAATCCACTAAACTTAAATACATTTCACGTATCAAAACAATGTTAGGGTAGGTGAATTTTAGTTAGAAATGTTGTTTTAATTAAGAAATGGAATGAAAGTTAAACAAACTTTGAAATTTCAATGTAAACTGACCCGGGAGAAACGCGCCGAGGCTTCTGGTACTTCCTTACCACTTGAAAACACTTTCTAGGGTTAGCTGGCGCTTAAGACGTGTGTTATCGACGGGGCAGAATGTGGTTGTGAGGGTGTGATTGTCTACGACGTAATTTCCGGCGTGCGACATCATGGCCGACGTCCTTGGATACGGGGACACAAAACAACTGCAAGTGGAAAATAAATCACTTTGAGGAACTTCCCGGGGCTTGGTTTGGACGGAGTACAATGTGGTTGAGTGGATGGGTCCATTTCTACAGTTTGGCTGTGGTTGCATGGTGCCTCCAGTGAAACGGACGCGCGAAAAGGGAGGGGACGGCGCAAAGTGAGATGAAAAAAGTGAAATGAAATGTGAAAAAGAGAGGGCTAAGTTAAGGGTTCTATTTTTTAATTTGTATTATGAGTGGTGGGCCATTCCCGGAGGTACTGCAATACCGGGTCAACCCGTGATGAGGGCGGAGCAAGCTCCGTGGCACCTCATCCCGTTGCAAAAATCAGTTTAATATCGATGTCTCCAATAGGAGACGTATCAGATATTAAGCTGATAAGAACAGATACTACACTTTGATCTTAGCCAAAAGGCCGAGAAGCGATGCCGGTTGTCGGCTTGCGCCGGCAAAATACCTCTATACCCACAGCATCTCATTAAGGGGCTGGATATTTACATTCCCTCTTTCAAAATATTCACCTCCAAAATTACACGCACGAAAACACGCAATTTCGGACCACGGGCGAGGGCCACGGCCAAAATGACCTTCTTTGTGGTGAAATACGACAATTTGTGTCAAGGCAGCAAAATGTGTAAATAACCTTATTTATTTCTTTGAAGAAACAGCGCTTGCGCTAAAACGTCGGGCCGACGTAGGAAAAACGTCCTGCAGCTAGGGCCATGAGCCTGTGGATCGGCGCTTAATGAACGAGGCGTGGGGACAGCAATTGGAAGAGTTTCTGCAGTCCCGACTTTGAGAAAGTCGCGCCCAGACAAGCGTGAAAAAAAAAACACAGCAACTGACCGCGTGGACTAAATCCACTAAACTTAAATACATTTCACGTATCAAAACAATGTTAGGGTAGGTGAATTTTAGTTAGAAATGTTGTTTTAATTAAGAAATGGAATGAAAGTTAAACAAACTTTGAAATTTCAATGTAAACTGACCCGGGAGAAACGCGCCGAGGCTTCTGGTACTTCCTTACCACTTGAAAACACTTTCTAGGGTTAGCTGGCGCTTAAGACGTGTGTTATCGACGGGGCAGAATGTGGTTGTGAGGGTGTGATTGTCTACGACGTAATTTCCGGCGTGCGACATCATGGCCGACGTCCTTGGATACGGGGACACAAAACAACTGCAAGTGGAAAATAAATCACTTTGAGGAACTTCCCGGGGCTTGGTTTGGACGGAGTACAATGTGGTTGAGTGGATGGGTCCATTTCTACAGTTTGGCTGTGGTTGCATGGTGCCTCCAGTGAAACGGACGCGCGAAAAGGGAGGGGACGGCGCAAAGTGAGATGAAAAAAGTGAAATGAAATGTGAAAAAGAGAGGGCTAAGTTAAGGGTTCTATTTTTTAATTTGTATTATGAGTGGTGGGCCATTCCCGGAGGTACTGCAATACCGGGTCAACCCGTGATGAGGGCGGAGCAAGCTCCGTGGCACCTCATCCCGTTGCAAAAATCAGTTTAATATCGATGTCTCCAATAGGAGACGTATCAGATATTAAGCTGATAAGAACAGATACTACACTTTGATCTTAGCCAAAAGGCCGAGAAGCGATGCCGGTTGTCGGCTTGCGCCGGCAAAATACCTCTATACCCACAGCATCTCATTAAGGGGCTGGATATTTACATTCCCTCTTTCAAAATATTCACCTCCAAAATTACACGCACGAAAACACGCAATTTCGGACCACGGGCGAGGGCCACGGCCAAAATGACCTTCTTTGTGGTGAAATACGACAATTTGTGTCAAGGCAGCAAAATGTGTAAATAACCTTATTTATTTCTTTGAAGAAACAGCGCTTGCGCTAAAACGTCGGGCCGACGTAGGAAAAACGTCCTGCAGCTAGGGCCATGAGCCTGTGGATCGGCGCTTAATGAACGAGGCGTGGGGACAGCAATTGGAAGAGTTTCTGCAGTCCCGACTTTGAGAAAGTCGCGCCCAGACAAGCGTGAAAAAAAAAACACAGCAACTGACCGCGTGGACTAAATCCACTAAACTTAAATACATTTCACGTATCAAAACAATGTTAGGGTAGGTGAATTTTAGTTAGAAATGTTGTTTTAATTAAGAAATGGAATGAAAGTTAAACAAACTTTGAAATTTCAATGTAAACTGACCCGGGAGAAACGCGCCGAGGCTTCTGGTACTTCCTTACCACTTGAAAACACTTTCTAGGGTTAGCTGGCGCTTAAGACGTGTGTTATCGACGGGGCAGAATGTGGTTGTGAGGGTGTGATTGTCTACGACGTAATTTCCGGCGTGCGACATCATGGCCGACGTCCTTGGATACGGGGACACAAAACAACTGCAAGTGGAAAATAAATCACTTTGAGGAACTTCCCGGGGCTTGGTTTGGACGGAGTACAATGTGGTTGAGTGGATGGGTCCATTTCTACAGTTTGGCTGTGGTTGCATGGTGCCTCCAGTGAAACGGACGCGCGAAAAGGGAGGGGACGGCGCAAAGTGAGATGAAAAAAGTGAAATGAAATGTGAAAAAGAGAGGGCTAAGTTAAGGGTTCTATTTTTTAATTTGTATTATGAGTGGTGGGCCATTCCCGGAGGTACTGCAATACCGGGTCAACCCGTGATGAGGGCGGAGCAAGCTCCGTGGCACCTCATCCCGTTGCAAAAATCAGTTTAATATCGATGTCTCCAATAGGAGACGTATCAGATATTAAGCTGATAAGAACAGATACTACACTTTGATCTTAGCCAAAAGGCCGAGAAGCGATGCCGGTTGTCGGCTTGCGCCGGCAAAATACCTCTATACCCACAGCATCTCATTAAGGGGCTGGATATTTACATTCCCTCTTTCAAAATATTCACCTCCAAAATTACACGCACGAAAACACGCAATTTCGGACCACGGGCGAGGGCCACGGCCAAAATGACCTTCTTTGTGGTGAAATACGACAATTTGTGTCAAGGCAGCAAAATGTGTAAATAACCTTATTTATTTCTTTGAAGAAACAGCGCTTGCGCTAAAACGTCGGGCCGACGTAGGAAAAACGTCCTGCAGCTAGGGCCATGAGCCTGTGGATCGGCGCTTAATGAACGAGGCGTGGGGACAGCAATTGGAAGAGTTTCTGCAGTCCCGACTTTGAGAAAGTCGCGCCCAGACAAGCGTGAAAAAAAAAACACAGCAACTGACCGCGTGGACTAAATCCACTAAACTTAAATACATTTCACGTATCAAAACAATGTTAGGGTAGGTGAATTTTAGTTAGAAATGTTGTTTTAATTAAGAAATGGAATGAAAGTTAAACAAACTTTGAAATTTCAATGTAAACTGACCCGGGAGAAACGCGCCGAGGCTTCTGGTACTTCCTTACCACTTGAAAACACTTTCTAGGGTTAGCTGGCGCTTAAGACGTGTGTTATCGACGGGGCAGAATGTGGTTGTGAGGGTGTGATTGTCTACGACGTAATTTCCGGCGTGCGACATCATGGCCGACGTCCTTGGATACGGGGACACAAAACAACTGCAAGTGGAAAATAAATCACTTTGAGGAACTTCCCGGGGCTTGGTTTGGACGGAGTACAATGTGGTTGAGTGGATGGGTCCATTTCTACAGTTTGGCTGTGGTTGCATGGTGCCTCCAGTGAAACGGACGCGCGAAAAGGGAGGGGACGGCGCAAAGTGAGATGAAAAAAGTGAAATGAAATGTGAAAAAGAGAGGGCTAAGTTAAGGGTTCTATTTTTTAATTTGTATTATGAGTGGTGGGCCATTCCCGGAGGTACTGCAATACCGGGTCAACCCGTGATGAGGGCGGAGCAAGCTCCGTGGCACCTCATCCCGTTGCAAAAATCAGTTTAATATCGATGTCTCCAATAGGAGACGTATCAGATATTAAGCTGATAAGAACAGATACTACACTTTGATCTTAGCCAAAAGGCCGAGAAGCGATGCCGGTTGTCGGCTTGCGCCGGCAAAATACCTCTATACCCACAGCATCTCATTAAGGGGCTGGATATTTACATTCCCTCTTTCAAAATATTCACCTCCAAAATTACACGCACGAAAACACGCAATTTCGGACCACGGGCGAGGGCCACGGCCAAAATGACACCTTCTTTGTGGTGAAATACGACAATTTGTGTCAAGGCAGCAAAATGTGTAAATAACCTTATTTATTTCTTTGAAGAAACAGCGCTTGCGCTAAAACGTCGGGCCGACGTAGGAAAAACGTCCTGCAGCTAGGGCCATGAGCCTGTGGATCGGCGCTTAATGAACGAGGCGTGGGGACAGCAATTGGAAGAGTTTCTGCAGTCCCGACTTTGAGAAAGTCGCGCCCAGACAAGCGTGAAAAAAAAAACACAGCAACTGACCGCGTGGACTAAATCCACTAAACTTAAATACATTTCACGTATCAAAACAATGTTAGGGTAGGTGAATTTTAGTTAGAAATGTTGTTTTAATTAAGAAATGGAATGAAAGTTAAACAAACTTTGAAATTTCAATGTAAACTGACCCGGGAGAAACGCGCCGAGGCTTCTGGTACTTCCTTACCACTTGAAAACACTTTCTAGGGTTAGCTGGCGCTTAAGACGTGTGTTATCGACGGGGCAGAATGTGGTTGTGAGGGTGTGATTGTCTACGACGTAATTTCCGGCGTGCGACATCATGGCCGACGTCCTTGGATACGGGGACACAAAACAACTGCAAGTGGAAAATAAATCACTTTGAGGAACTTCCCGGGGCTTGGTTTGGACGGAGTACAATGTGGTTGAGTGGATGGGTCCATTTCTACAGTTTGGCTGTGGTTGCATGGTGCCTCCAGTGAAACGGACGCGCGAAAAGGGAGGGGACGGCGCAAAGTGAGATGAAAAAAGTGAAATGAAATGTGAAAAAGAGAGGGCTAAGTTAAGGGTTCTATTTTTTAATTTGTATTATGAGTGGTGGGCCATTCCCGGAGGTACTGCAATACCGGGTCAACCCGTGATGAGGGCGGAGCAAGCTCCGTGGCACCTCATCCCGTTGCAAAAATCAGTTTAATATCGATGT
>NW_027133973.1:0-31540 GCF_037392515.1 Haliotis asinina
GGTTAGATTTTCAGCTAACGGATACTGTTAGGGTAAGAGCTAGGGTTAGGGTTTATTTCCAACCTGATGGTAGATTTGGGTGCAGTTTTCGTTTGTGCGTGTCTGGGGCTTGTGTGCGGAGGTGATCAGCACAAAAAACCGCTTGTTGGGCACTTAACTAGGAACGCTAGGGTTAGGGTTAGAGTGCACCTAGGGTTAGCGTGATTTGGACTAAGTCCACGGCACTTAGTATGACGGGGCAGGGAAGGAGTGTTGGGAGGGGTGCGCTTTTCGTTTGTGCGTGTGCAGGGGCTATGTGCCGATGCCGCAAGCGCAAAAAACCGCATGCTGGGCACATATTTGGGCACGTTTTGGCCTATGTCGGCAGGCTAGGGTTAGGGTTAGATTTTCAGCTAACGGATACTGTTAGGGTAAGAGCTAGGGTTAGGGTTTATTTCCAACCTGATGGTAGATTTGGGTGCAGTTTTCGTTTGTGCGTGTCTGGGGCTTGTGTGCGGAGGTGATCAGCACAAAAAACCGCTTGTTGGGCACTTAACTAGGAACGCTAGGGTTAGGGTTAGAGTGCACCTAGGGTTAGCGTGATTTGGACTAAGTCCACGGCACTTAGTATGACGGGGCAGGGAAGGAGTGTTGGGAGGGGTGCGCTTTTCGTTTGTGCGTGTGCAGGGGCTATGTGCCGATGCCGCAAGCGCAAAAAACCGCATGCTGGGCACATATTTGGGCACGTTTTGGCCTATGTCGGCAGGCTAGGGTTAGGGTTAGATTTTCAGCTAACGGATACTGTTAGGGTAAGAGCTAGGGTTAGGGTTTATTTCCAACCTGATGGTAGATTTGGGTGCAGTTTTCGTTTGTGCGTGTCTGGGGCTTGTGTGCGGAGGTGATCAGCACAAAAAACCGCTTGTTGGGCACTTAACTAGGAACGCTAGGGTTAGGGTTAGAGTGCACCTAGGGTTAGCGTGATTTGGACTAAGTCCACGGCACTTAGTATGACGGGGCAGGGAAGGAGTGTTGGGAGGGGTGCGCTTTTCGTTTGTGCGTGTGCAGGGGCTATGTGCCGATGCCGCAAGCGCAAAAAACCGCATGCTGGGCACATATTTGGGCACGTTTTGGCCTATGTCGGCAGGCTAGGGTTAGGGTTAGATTTTCAGCTAACGGATACTGTTAGGGTAAGAGCTAGGGTTAGGGTTTATTTCCAACCTGATGGTAGATTTGGGTGCAGTTTTCGTTTGTGCGTGTCTGGGGCTTGTGTGCGGAGGTGATCAGCACAAAAAACCGCTTGTTGGGCACTTAACTAGGAACGCTAGGGTTAGGGTTAGAGTGCACCTAGGGTTAGCGTGATTTGGACTAAGTCCACGGCACTTAGTATGACGGGGCAGGGAAGGAGTGTTGGGAGGGGTGCGCTTTTCGTTTGTGCGTGTGCAGGGGCTATGTGCCGATGCCGCAAGCGCAAAAAACCGCATGCTGGGCACATATTTGGGCACGTTTTGGCCTATGTCGGCAGGCTAGGGTTAGGGTTAGATTTTCAGCTAACGGATACTGTTAGGGTAAGAGCTAGGGTTAGGGTTTATTTCCAACCTGATGGTAGATTTGGGTGCAGTTTTCGTTTGTGCGTGTCTGGGGCTTGTGTGCGGAGGTGATCAGCACAAAAAACCGCTTGTTGGGCACTTAACTAGGAACGCTAGGGTTAGGGTTAGAGTGCACCTAGGGTTAGCGTGATTTGGACTAAGTCCACGGCACTTAGTATGACGGGGCAGGGAAGGAGTGTTGGGAGGGGTGCGCTTTTCGTTTGTGCGTGTGCAGGGGCTATGTGCCGATGCCGCAAGCGCAAAAAACCGCATGCTGGGCACATATTTGGGCACGTTTTGGCCTATGTCGGCAGGCTAGGGTTAGGGTTAGATTTTCAGCTAACGGATACTGTTAGGGTAAGAGCTAGGGTTAGGGTTTATTTCCAACCTGATGGTAGATTTGGGTGCAGTTTTCGTTTGTGCGTGTCTGGGGCTTGTGTGCGGAGGTGATCAGCACAAAAAACCGCTTGTTGGGCACTTAACTAGGAACGCTAGGGTTAGGGTTAGAGTGCACCTAGGGTTAGCGTGATTTGGACTAAGTCCACGGCACTTAGTATGACGGGGCAGGGAAGGAGTGTTGGGAGGGGTGCGCTTTTCGTTTGTGCGTGTGCAGGGGCTATGTGCCGATGCCGCAAGCGCAAAAAACCGCATGCTGGGCACATATTTGGGCACGTTTTGGCCTATGTCGGCAGGCTAGGGTTAGGGTTAGATTTTCAGCTAACGGATACTGTTAGGGTAAGAGCTAGGGTTAGGGTTTATTTCCAACCTGATGGTAGATTTGGGTGCAGTTTTCGTTTGTGCGTGTCTGGGGCTTGTGTGCGGAGGTGATCAGCACAAAAAACCGCTTGTTGGGCACTTAACTAGGAACGCTAGGGTTAGGGTTAGAGTGCACCTAGGGTTAGCGTGATTTGGACTAAGTCCACGGCACTTAGTATGACGGGGCAGGGAAGGAGTGTTGGGAGGGGTGCGCTTTTCGTTTGTGCGTGTGCAGGGGCTATGTGCCGATGCCGCAAGCGCAAAAAACCGCATGCTGGGCACATATTTGGGCACGTTTTGGCCTATGTCGGCAGGCTAGGGTTAGGGTTAGATTTTCAGCTAACGGATACTGTTAGGGTAAGAGCTAGGGTTAGGGTTTATTTCCAACCTGATGGTAGATTTGGGTGCAGTTTTCGTTTGTGCGTGTCTGGGGCTTGTGTGCGGAGGTGATCAGCACAAAAAACCGCTTGTTGGGCACTTAACTAGGAACGCTAGGGTTAGGGTTAGAGTGCACCTAGGGTTAGCGTGATTTGGACTAAGTCCACGGCACTTAGTATGACGGGGCAGGGAAGGAGTGTTGGGAGGGGTGCGCTTTTCGTTTGTGCGTGTGCAGGGGCTATGTGCCGATGCCGCAAGCGCAAAAAACCGCATGCTGGGCACATATTTGGGCACGTTTTGGCCTATGTCGGCAGGCTAGGGTTAGGGTTAGATTTTCAGCTAACGGATACTGTTAGGGTAAGAGCTAGGGTTAGGGTTTATTTCCAACCTGATGGTAGATTTGGGTGCAGTTTTCGTTTGTGCGTGTCTGGGGCTTGTGTGCGGAGGTGATCAGCACAAAAAACCGCTTGTTGGGCACTTAACTAGGAACGCTAGGGTTAGGGTTAGAGTGCACCTAGGGTTAGCGTGATTTGGACTAAGTCCACGGCACTTAGTATGACGGGGCAGGGAAGGAGTGTTGGGAGGGGTGCGCTTTTCGTTTGTGCGTGTGCAGGGGCTATGTGCCGATGCCGCAAGCGCAAAAAACCGCATGCTGGGCACATATTTGGGCACGTTTTGGCCTATGTCGGCAGGCTAGGGTTAGGGTTAGATTTTCAGCTAACGGATACTGTTAGGGTAAGAGCTAGGGTTAGGGTTTATTTCCAACCTGATGGTAGATTTGGGTGCAGTTTTCGTTTGTGCGTGTCTGGGGCTTGTGTGCGGAGGTGATCAGCACAAAAAACCGCTTGTTGGGCACTTAACTAGGAACGCTAGGGTTAGGGTTAGAGTGCACCTAGGGTTAGCGTGATTTGGACTAAGTCCACGGCACTTAGTATGACGGGGCAGGGAAGGAGTGTTGGGAGGGGTGCGCTTTTCGTTTGTGCGTGTGTGCAGGGGCTATGTGCCGATGCCGCAAGCGCAAAAAACCGCATGCTGGGCACATATTTGGGCACGTTTTGGCCTATGTCGGCAGGCTAGGGTTAGGGTTAGATTTTCAGCTAACGGATACTGTTAGGGTAAGAGCTAGGGTTAGGGTTTATTTCCAACCTGATGGTAGATTTGGGTGCAGTTTTCGTTTGTGCGTGTCTGGGGCTTGTGTGCGGAGGTGATCAGCACAAAAAACCGCTTGTTGGGCACTTAACTAGGAACGCTAGGGTTAGGGTTAGAGTGCACCTAGGGTTAGCGTGATTTGGACTAAGTCCACGGCACTTAGTATGACGGGGCAGGGAAGGAGTGTTGGGAGGGGTGCGCTTTTCGTTTGTGCGTGTGCAGGGGCTATGTGCCGATGCCGCAAGCGCAAAAAACCGCATGCTGGGCACATATTTGGGCACGTTTTGGCCTATGTCGGCAGGCTAGGGTTAGGGTTAGATTTTCAGCTAACGGATACTGTTAGGGTAAGAGCTAGGGTTAGGGTTTATTTCCAACCTGATGGTAGATTTGGGTGCAGTTTTCGTTTGTGCGTGTCTGGGGCTTGTGTGCGGAGGTGATCAGCACAAAAAACCGCTTGTTGGGCACTTAACTAGGAACGCTAGGGTTAGGGTTAGAGTGCACCTAGGGTTAGCGTGATTTGGACTAAGTCCACGGCACTTAGTATGACGGGGCAGGGAAGGAGTGTTGGGAGGGGTGCGCTTTTCGTTTGTGCGTGTGCAGGGGCTATGTGCCGATGCCGCAAGCGCAAAAAACCGCATGCTGGGCACATATTTGGGCACGTTTTGGCCTATGTCGGCAGGCTAGGGTTAGGGTTAGATTTTCAGCTAACGGATACTGTTAGGGTAAGAGCTAGGGTTAGGGTTTATTTCCAACCTGATGGTAGATTTGGGTGCAGTTTTCGTTTGTGCGTGTCTGGGGCTTGTGTGCGGAGGTGATCAGCACAAAAAACCGCTTGTTGGGCACTTAACTAGGAACGCTAGGGTTAGGGTTAGAGTGCACCTAGGGTTAGCGTGATTTGGACTAAGTCCACGGCACTTAGTATGACGGGGCAGGGAAGGAGTGTTGGGAGGGGTGCGCTTTTCGTTTGTGCGTGTGCAGGGGCTATGTGCCGATGCCGCAAGCGCAAAAAACCGCATGCTGGGCACATATTTGGGCACGTTTTGGCCTATGTCGGCAGGCTAGGGTTAGGGTTAGATTTTCAGCTAACGGATACTGTTAGGGTAAGAGCTAGGGTTAGGGTTTATTTCCAACCTGATGGTAGATTTGGGTGCAGTTTTCGTTTGTGCGTGTCTGGGGCTTGTGTGCGGAGGTGATCAGCACAAAAAACCGCTTGTTGGGCACTTAACTAGGAACGCTAGGGTTAGGGTTAGAGTGCACCTAGGGTTAGCGTGATTTGGACTAAGTCCACGGCACTTAGTATGACGGGGCAGGGAAGGAGTGTTGGGAGGGGTGCGCTTTTCGTTTGTGCGTGTGCAGGGGCTATGTGCCGATGCCGCAAGCGCAAAAAACCGCATGCTGGGCACATATTTGGGCACGTTTTGGCCTATGTCGGCAGGCTAGGGTTAGGGTTAGATTTTCAGCTAACGGATACTGTTAGGGTAAGAGCTAGGGTTAGGGTTTATTTCCAACCTGATGGTAGATTTGGGTGCAGTTTTCGTTTGTGCGTGTCTGGGGCTTGTGTGCGGAGGTGATCAGCACAAAAAACCGCTTGTTGGGCACTTAACTAGGAACGCTAGGGTTAGGGTTAGAGTGCACCTAGGGTTAGCGTGATTTGGACTAAGTCCACGGCACTTAGTATGACGGGGCAGGGAAGGAGTGTTGGGAGGGGTGCGCTTTTCGTTTGTGCGTGTGCAGGGGCTATGTGCCGATGCCGCAAGCGCAAAAAACCGCATGCTGGGCACATATTTGGGCACGTTTTGGCCTATGTCGGCAGGCTAGGGTTAGGGTTAGATTTTCAGCTAACGGATACTGTTAGGGTAAGAGCTAGGGTTAGGGTTTATTTCCAACCTGATGGTAGATTTGGGTGCAGTTTTCGTTTGTGCGTGTCTGGGGCTTGTGTGCGGAGGTGATCAGCACAAAAAACCGCTTGTTGGGCACTTAACTAGGAACGCTAGGGTTAGGGTTAGAGTGCACCTAGGGTTAGCGTGATTTGGACTAAGTCCACGGCACTTAGTATGACGGGGCAGGGAAGGAGTGTTGGGAGGGGTGCGCTTTTCGTTTGTGCGTGTGCAGGGGCTATGTGCCGATGCCGCAAGCGCAAAAAACCGCATGCTGGGCACATATTTGGGCACGTTTTGGCCTATGTCGGCAGGCTAGGGTTAGGGTTAGATTTTCAGCTAACGGATACTGTTAGGGTAAGAGCTAGGGTTAGGGTTTATTTCCAACCTGATGGTAGATTTGGGTGCAGTTTTCGTTTGTGCGTGTCTGGGGCTTGTGTGCGGAGGTGATCAGCACAAAAAACCGCTTGTTGGGCACTTAACTAGGAACGCTAGGGTTAGGGTTAGAGTGCACCTAGGGTTAGCGTGATTTGGACTAAGTCCACGGCACTTAGTATGACGGGGCAGGGAAGGAGTGTTGGGAGGGGTGCGCTTTTCGTTTGTGCGTGTGCAGGGGCTATGTGCCGATGCCGCAAGCGCAAAAAACCGCATGCTGGGCACATATTTGGGCACGTTTTGGCCTATGTCGGCAGGCTAGGGTTAGGGTTAGATTTTCAGCTAACGGATACTGTTAGGGTAAGAGCTAGGGTTAGGGTTTATTTCCAACCTGATGGTAGATTTGGGTGCAGTTTTCGTTTGTGCGTGTCTGGGGCTTGTGTGCGGAGGTGATCAGCACAAAAAACCGCTTGTTGGGCACTTAACTAGGAACGCTAGGGTTAGGGTTAGAGTGCACCTAGGGTTAGCGTGATTTGGACTAAGTCCACGGCACTTAGTATGACGGGGCAGGGAAGGAGTGTTGGGAGGGGTGCGCTTTTCGTTTGTGCGTGTGCAGGGGCTATGTGCCGATGCCGCAAGCGCAAAAAACCGCATGCTGGGCACATATTTGGGCACGTTTTGGCCTATGTCGGCAGGCTAGGGTTAGGGTTAGATTTTCAGCTAACGGATACTGTTAGGGTAAGAGCTAGGGTTAGGGTTTATTTCCAACCTGATGGTAGATTTGGGTGCAGTTTTCGTTTGTGCGTGTCTGGGGCTTGTGTGCGGAGGTGATCAGCACAAAAAACCGCTTGTTGGGCACTTAACTAGGAACGCTAGGGTTAGGGTTAGAGTGCACCTAGGGTTAGCGTGATTTGGACTAAGTCCACGGCACTTAGTATGACGGGGCAGGGAAGGAGTGTTGGGAGGGGTGCGCTTTTCGTTTGTGCGTGTGCAGGGGCTATGTGCCGATGCCGCAAGCGCAAAAAACCGCATGCTGGGCACATATTTGGGCACGTTTTGGCCTATGTCGGCAGGCTAGGGTTAGGGTTAGATTTTCAGCTAACGGATACTGTTAGGGTAAGAGCTAGGGTTAGGGTTTATTTCCAACCTGATGGTAGATTTGGGTGCAGTTTTCGTTTGTGCGTGTCTGGGGCTTGTGTGCGGAGGTGATCAGCACAAAAAACCGCTTGTTGGGCACTTAACTAGGAACGCTAGGGTTAGGGTTAGAGTGCACCTAGGGTTAGCGTGATTTGGACTAAGTCCACGGCACTTAGTATGACGGGGCAGGGAAGGAGTGTTGGGAGGGGTGCGCTTTTCGTTTGTGCGTGTGCAGGGGCTATGTGCCGATGCCGCAAGCGCAAAAAACCGCATGCTGGGCACATATTTGGGCACGTTTTGGCCTATGTCGGCAGGCTAGGGTTAGGGTTAGATTTTCAGCTAACGGATACTGTTAGGGTAAGAGCTAGGGTTAGGGTTTATTTCCAACCTGATGGTAGATTTGGGTGCAGTTTTCGTTTGTGCGTGTCTGGGGCTTGTGTGCGGAGGTGATCAGCACAAAAAACCGCTTGTTGGGCACTTAACTAGGAACGCTAGGGTTAGGGTTAGAGTGCACCTAGGGTTAGCGTGATTTGGACTAAGTCCACGGCACTTAGTATGACGGGGCAGGGAAGGAGTGTTGGGAGGGGTGCGCTTTTCGTTTGTGCGTGTGCAGGGGCTATGTGCCGATGCCGCAAGCGCAAAAAACCGCATGCTGGGCACATATTTGGGCACGTTTTGGCCTATGTCGGCAGGCTAGGGTTAGGGTTAGATTTTCAGCTAACGGATACTGTTAGGGTAAGAGCTAGGGTTAGGGTTTATTTCCAACCTGATGGTAGATTTGGGTGCAGTTTTCGTTTGTGCGTGTCTGGGGCTTGTGTGCGGAGGTGATCAGCACAAAAAACCGCTTGTTGGGCACTTAACTAGGAACGCTAGGGTTAGGGTTAGAGTGCACCTAGGGTTAGCGTGATTTGGACTAAGTCCACGGCACTTAGTATGACGGGGCAGGGAAGGAGTGTTGGGAGGGGTGCGCTTTTCGTTTGTGCGTGTGCAGGGGCTATGTGCCGATGCCGCAAGCGCAAAAAACCGCATGCTGGGCACATATTTGGGCACGTTTTGGCCTATGTCGGCAGGCTAGGGTTAGGGTTAGATTTTCAGCTAACGGATACTGTTAGGGTAAGAGCTAGGGTTAGGGTTTATTTCCAACCTGATGGTAGATTTGGGTGCAGTTTTCGTTTGTGCGTGTCTGGGGCTTGTGTGCGGAGGTGATCAGCACAAAAAACCGCTTGTTGGGCACTTAACTAGGAACGCTAGGGTTAGGGTTAGAGTGCACCTAGGGTTAGCGTGATTTGGACTAAGTCCACGGCACTTAGTATGACGGGGCAGGGAAGGAGTGTTGGGAGGGGTGCGCTTTTCGTTTGTGCGTGTGCAGGGGCTATGTGCCGATGCCGCAAGCGCAAAAAACCGCATGCTGGGCACATATTTGGGCACGTTTTGGCCTATGTCGGCAGGCTAGGGTTAGGGTTAGATTTTCAGCTAACGGATACTGTTAGGGTAAGAGCTAGGGTTAGGGTTTATTTCCAACCTGATGGTAGATTTGGGTGCAGTTTTCGTTTGTGCGTGTCTGGGGCTTGTGTGCGGAGGTGATCAGCACAAAAAACCGCTTGTTGGGCACTTAACTAGGAACGCTAGGGTTAGGGTTAGAGTGCACCTAGGGTTAGCGTGATTTGGACTAAGTCCACGGCACTTAGTATGACGGGGCAGGGAAGGAGTGTTGGGAGGGGTGCGCTTTTCGTTTGTGCGTGTGCAGGGGCTATGTGCCGATGCCGCAAGCGCAAAAAACCGCATGCTGGGCACATATTTGGGCACGTTTTGGCCTATGTCGGCAGGCTAGGGTTAGGGTTAGATTTTCAGCTAACGGATACTGTTAGGGTAAGAGCTAGGGTTAGGGTTTATTTCCAACCTGATGGTAGATTTGGGTGCAGTTTTCGTTTGTGCGTGTCTGGGGCTTGTGTGCGGAGGTGATCAGCACAAAAAACCGCTTGTTGGGCACTTAACTAGGAACGCTAGGGTTAGGGTTAGAGTGCACCTAGGGTTAGCGTGATTTGGACTAAGTCCACGGCACTTAGTATGACGGGGCAGGGAAGGAGTGTTGGGAGGGGTGCGCTTTTCGTTTGTGCGTGTGCAGGGGCTATGTGCCGATGCCGCAAGCGCAAAAAACCGCATGCTGGGCACATATTTGGGCACGTTTTGGCCTATGTCGGCAGGCTAGGGTTAGGGTTAGATTTTCAGCTAACGGATACTGTTAGGGTAAGAGCTAGGGTTAGGGTTTATTTCCAACCTGATGGTAGATTTGGGTGCAGTTTTCGTTTGTGCGTGTCTGGGGCTTGTGTGCGGAGGTGATCAGCACAAAAAACCGCTTGTTGGGCACTTAACTAGGAACGCTAGGGTTAGGGTTAGAGTGCACCTAGGGTTAGCGTGATTTGGACTAAGTCCACGGCACTTAGTATGACGGGGCAGGGAAGGAGTGTTGGGAGGGGTGCGCTTTTCGTTTGTGCGTGTGCAGGGGCTATGTGCCGATGCCGCAAGCGCAAAAAACCGCATGCTGGGCACATATTTGGGCACGTTTTGGCCTATGTCGGCAGGCTAGGGTTAGGGTTAGATTTTCAGCTAACGGATACTGTTAGGGTAAGAGCTAGGGTTAGGGTTTATTTCCAACCTGATGGTAGATTTGGGTGCAGTTTTCGTTTGTGCGTGTCTGGGGCTTGTGTGCGGAGGTGATCAGCACAAAAAACCGCTTGTTGGGCACTTAACTAGGAACGCTAGGGTTAGGGTTAGAGTGCACCTAGGGTTAGCGTGATTTGGACTAAGTCCACGGCACTTAGTATGACGGGGCAGGGAAGGAGTGTTGGGAGGGGTGCGCTTTTCGTTTGTGCGTGTGCAGGGGCTATGTGCCGATGCCGCAAGCGCAAAAAACCGCATGCTGGGCACATATTTGGGCACGTTTTGGCCTATGTCGGCAGGCTAGGGTTAGGGTTAGATTTTCAGCTAACGGATACTGTTAGGGTAAGAGCTAGGGTTAGGGTTTATTTCCAACCTGATGGTAGATTTGGGTGCAGTTTTCGTTTGTGCGTGTCTGGGGCTTGTGTGCGGAGGTGATCAGCACAAAAAACCGCTTGTTGGGCACTTAACTAGGAACGCTAGGGTTAGGGTTAGAGTGCACCTAGGGTTAGCGTGATTTGGACTAAGTCCACGGCACTTAGTATGACGGGGCAGGGAAGGAGTGTTGGGAGGGGTGCGCTTTTCGTTTGTGCGTGTGCAGGGGCTATGTGCCGATGCCGCAAGCGCAAAAAACCGCATGCTGGGCACATATTTGGGCACGTTTTGGCCTATGTCGGCAGGCTAGGGTTAGGGTTAGATTTTCAGCTAACGGATACTGTTAGGGTAAGAGCTAGGGTTAGGGTTTATTTCCAACCTGATGGTAGATTTGGGTGCAGTTTTCGTTTGTGCGTGTCTGGGGCTTGTGTGCGGAGGTGATCAGCACAAAAAACCGCTTGTTGGGCACTTAACTAGGAACGCTAGGGTTAGGGTTAGAGTGCACCTAGGGTTAGCGTGATTTGGACTAAGTCCACGGCACTTAGTATGACGGGGCAGGGAAGGAGTGTTGGGAGGGGTGCGCTTTTCGTTTGTGCGTGTGCAGGGGCTATGTGCCGATGCCGCAAGCGCAAAAAACCGCATGCTGGGCACATATTTGGGCACGTTTTGGCCTATGTCGGCAGGCTAGGGTTAGGGTTAGATTTTCAGCTAACGGATACTGTTAGGGTAAGAGCTAGGGTTAGGGTTTATTTCCAACCTGATGGTAGATTTGGGTGCAGTTTTCGTTTGTGCGTGTCTGGGGCTTGTGTGCGGAGGTGATCAGCACAAAAAACCGCTTGTTGGGCACTTAACTAGGAACGCTAGGGTTAGGGTTAGAGTGCACCTAGGGTTAGCGTGATTTGGACTAAGTCCACGGCACTTAGTATGACGGGGCAGGGAAGGAGTGTTGGGAGGGGTGCGCTTTTCGTTTGTGCGTGTGCAGGGGCTATGTGCCGATGCCGCAAGCGCAAAAAACCGCATGCTGGGCACATATTTGGGCACGTTTTGGCCTATGTCGGCAGGCTAGGGTTAGGGTTAGATTTTCAGCTAACGGATACTGTTAGGGTAAGAGCTAGGGTTAGGGTTTATTTCCAACCTGATGGTAGATTTGGGTGCAGTTTTCGTTTGTGCGTGTCTGGGGCTTGTGTGCGGAGGTGATCAGCACAAAAAACCGCTTGTTGGGCACTTAACTAGGAACGCTAGGGTTAGGGTTAGAGTGCACCTAGGGTTAGCGTGATTTGGACTAAGTCCACGGCACTTAGTATGACGGGGCAGGGAAGGAGTGTTGGGAGGGGTGCGCTTTTCGTTTGTGCGTGTGCAGGGGCTATGTGCCGATGCCGCAAGCGCAAAAAACCGCATGCTGGGCACATATTTGGGCACGTTTTGGCCTATGTCGGCAGGCTAGGGTTAGGGTTAGATTTTCAGCTAACGGATACTGTTAGGGTAAGAGCTAGGGTTAGGGTTTATTTCCAACCTGATGGTAGATTTGGGTGCAGTTTTCGTTTGTGCGTGTCTGGGGCTTGTGTGCGGAGGTGATCAGCACAAAAAACCGCTTGTTGGGCACTTAACTAGGAACGCTAGGGTTAGGGTTAGAGTGCACCTAGGGTTAGCGTGATTTGGACTAAGTCCACGGCACTTAGTATGACGGGGCAGGGAAGGAGTGTTGGGAGGGGTGCGCTTTTCGTTTGTGCGTGTGCAGGGGCTATGTGCCGATGCCGCAAGCGCAAAAAACCGCATGCTGGGCACATATTTGGGCACGTTTTGGCCTATGTCGGCAGGCTAGGGTTAGGGTTAGATTTTCAGCTAACGGATACTGTTAGGGTAAGAGCTAGGGTTAGGGTTTATTTCCAACCTGATGGTAGATTTGGGTGCAGTTTTCGTTTGTGCGTGTCTGGGGCTTGTGTGCGGAGGTGATCAGCACAAAAAACCGCTTGTTGGGCACTTAACTAGGAACGCTAGGGTTAGGGTTAGAGTGCACCTAGGGTTAGCGTGATTTGGACTAAGTCCACGGCACTTAGTATGACGGGGCAGGGAAGGAGTGTTGGGAGGGGTGCGCTTTTCGTTTGTGCGTGTGCAGGGGCTATGTGCCGATGCCGCAAGCGCAAAAAACCGCATGCTGGGCACATATTTGGGCACGTTTTGGCCTATGTCGGCAGGCTAGGGTTAGGGTTAGATTTTCAGCTAACGGATACTGTTAGGGTAAGAGCTAGGGTTAGGGTTTATTTCCAACCTGATGGTAGATTTGGGTGCAGTTTTCGTTTGTGCGTGTCTGGGGCTTGTGTGCGGAGGTGATCAGCACAAAAAACCGCTTGTTGGGCACTTAACTAGGAACGCTAGGGTTAGGGTTAGAGTGCACCTAGGGTTAGCGTGATTTGGACTAAGTCCACGGCACTTAGTATGACGGGGCAGGGAAGGAGTGTTGGGAGGGGTGCGCTTTTCGTTTGTGCGTGTGCAGGGGCTATGTGCCGATGCCGCAAGCGCAAAAAACCGCATGCTGGGCACATATTTGGGCACGTTTTGGCCTATGTCGGCAGGCTAGGGTTAGGGTTAGATTTTCAGCTAACGGATACTGTTAGGGTAAGAGCTAGGGTTAGGGTTTATTTCCAACCTGATGGTAGATTTGGGTGCAGTTTTCGTTTGTGCGTGTCTGGGGCTTGTGTGCGGAGGTGATCAGCACAAAAAACCGCTTGTTGGGCACTTAACTAGGAACGCTAGGGTTAGGGTTAGAGTGCACCTAGGGTTAGCGTGATTTGGACTAAGTCCACGGCACTTAGTATGACGGGGCAGGGAAGGAGTGTTGGGAGGGGTGCGCTTTTCGTTTGTGCGTGTGCAGGGGCTATGTGCCGATGCCGCAAGCGCAAAAAACCGCATGCTGGGCACATATTTGGGCACGTTTTGGCCTATGTCGGCAGGCTAGGGTTAGGGTTAGATTTTCAGCTAACGGATACTGTTAGGGTAAGAGCTAGGGTTAGGGTTTATTTCCAACCTGATGGTAGATTTGGGTGCAGTTTTCGTTTGTGCGTGTCTGGGGCTTGTGTGCGGAGGTGATCAGCACAAAAAACCGCTTGTTGGGCACTTAACTAGGAACGCTAGGGTTAGGGTTAGAGTGCACCTAGGGTTAGCGTGATTTGGACTAAGTCCACGGCACTTAGTATGACGGGGCAGGGAAGGAGTGTTGGGAGGGGTGCGCTTTTCGTTTGTGCGTGTGCAGGGGCTATGTGCCGATGCCGCAAGCGCAAAAAACCGCATGCTGGGCACATATTTGGGCACGTTTTGGCCTATGTCGGCAGGCTAGGGTTAGGGTTAGATTTTCAGCTAACGGATACTGTTAGGGTAAGAGCTAGGGTTAGGGTTTATTTCCAACCTGATGGTAGATTTGGGTGCAGTTTTCGTTTGTGCGTGTCTGGGGCTTGTGTGCGGAGGTGATCAGCACAAAAAACCGCTTGTTGGGCACTTAACTAGGAACGCTAGGGTTAGGGTTAGAGTGCACCTAGGGTTAGCGTGATTTGGACTAAGTCCACGGCACTTAGTATGACGGGGCAGGGAAGGAGTGTTGGGAGGGGTGCGCTTTTCGTTTGTGCGTGTGCAGGGGCTATGTGCCGATGCCGCAAGCGCAAAAAACCGCATGCTGGGCACATATTTGGGCACGTTTTGGCCTATGTCGGCAGGCTAGGGTTAGGGTTAGATTTTCAGCTAACGGATACTGTTAGGGTAAGAGCTAGGGTTAGGGTTTATTTCCAACCTGATGGTAGATTTGGGTGCAGTTTTCGTTTGTGCGTGTCTGGGGCTTGTGTGCGGAGGTGATCAGCACAAAAAACCGCTTGTTGGGCACTTAACTAGGAACGCTAGGGTTAGGGTTAGAGTGCACCTAGGGTTAGCGTGATTTGGACTAAGTCCACGGCACTTAGTATGACGGGGCAGGGAAGGAGTGTTGGGAGGGGTGCGCTTTTCGTTTGTGCGTGTGCAGGGGCTATGTGCCGATGCCGCAAGCGCAAAAAACCGCATGCTGGGCACATATTTGGGCACGTTTTGGCCTATGTCGGCAGGCTAGGGTTAGGGTTAGATTTTCAGCTAACGGATACTGTTAGGGTAAGAGCTAGGGTTAGGGTTTATTTCCAACCTGATGGTAGATTTGGGTGCAGTTTTCGTTTGTGCGTGTCTGGGGCTTGTGTGCGGAGGTGATCAGCACAAAAAACCGCTTGTTGGGCACTTAACTAGGAACGCTAGGGTTAGGGTTAGAGTGCACCTAGGGTTAGCGTGATTTGGACTAAGTCCACGGCACTTAGTATGACGGGGCAGGGAAGGAGTGTTGGGAGGGGTGCGCTTTTCGTTTGTGCGTGTGCAGGGGCTATGTGCCGATGCCGCAAGCGCAAAAAACCGCATGCTGGGCACATATTTGGGCACGTTTTGGCCTATGTCGGCAGGCTAGGGTTAGGGTTAGATTTTCAGCTAACGGATACTGTTAGGGTAAGAGCTAGGGTTAGGGTTTATTTCCAACCTGATGGTAGATTTGGGTGCAGTTTTCGTTTGTGCGTGTCTGGGGCTTGTGTGCGGAGGTGATCAGCACAAAAAACCGCTTGTTGGGCACTTAACTAGGAACGCTAGGGTTAGGGTTAGAGTGCACCTAGGGTTAGCGTGATTTGGACTAAGTCCACGGCACTTAGTATGACGGGGCAGGGAAGGAGTGTTGGGAGGGGTGCGCTTTTCGTTTGTGCGTGTGCAGGGGCTATGTGCCGATGCCGCAAGCGCAAAAAACCGCATGCTGGGCACATATTTGGGCACGTTTTGGCCTATGTCGGCAGGCTAGGGTTAGGGTTAGATTTTCAGCTAACGGATACTGTTAGGGTAAGAGCTAGGGTTAGGGTTTATTTCCAACCTGATGGTAGATTTGGGTGCAGTTTTCGTTTGTGCGTGTCTGGGGCTTGTGTGCGGAGGTGATCAGCACAAAAAACCGCTTGTTGGGCACTTAACTAGGAACGCTAGGGTTAGGGTTAGAGTGCACCTAGGGTTAGCGTGATTTGGACTAAGTCCACGGCACTTAGTATGACGGGGCAGGGAAGGAGTGTTGGGAGGGGTGCGCTTTTCGTTTGTGCGTGTGCAGGGGCTATGTGCCGATGCCGCAAGCGCAAAAAACCGCATGCTGGGCACATATTTGGGCACGTTTTGGCCTATGTCGGCAGGCTAGGGTTAGGGTTAGATTTTCAGCTAACGGATACTGTTAGGGTAAGAGCTAGGGTTAGGGTTTATTTCCAACCTGATGGTAGATTTGGGTGCAGTTTTCGTTTGTGCGTGTCTGGGGCTTGTGTGCGGAGGTGATCAGCACAAAAAACCGCTTGTTGGGCACTTAACTAGGAACGCTAGGGTTAGGGTTAGAGTGCACCTAGGGTTAGCGTGATTTGGACTAAGTCCACGGCACTTAGTATGACGGGGCAGGGAAGGAGTGTTGGGAGGGGTGCGCTTTTCGTTTGTGCGTGTGCAGGGGCTATGTGCCGATGCCGCAAGCGCAAAAAACCGCATGCTGGGCACATATTTGGGCACGTTTTGGCCTATGTCGGCAGGCTAGGGTTAGGGTTAGATTTTCAGCTAACGGATACTGTTAGGGTAAGAGCTAGGGTTAGGGTTTATTTCCAACCTGATGGTAGATTTGGGTGCAGTTTTCGTTTGTGCGTGTCTGGGGCTTGTGTGCGGAGGTGATCAGCACAAAAAACCGCTTGTTGGGCACTTAACTAGGAACGCTAGGGTTAGGGTTAGAGTGCACCTAGGGTTAGCGTGATTTGGACTAAGTCCACGGCACTTAGTATGACGGGGCAGGGAAGGAGTGTTGGGAGGGGTGCGCTTTTCGTTTGTGCGTGTGCAGGGGCTATGTGCCGATGCCGCAAGCGCAAAAAACCGCATGCTGGGCACATATTTGGGCACGTTTTGGCCTATGTCGGCAGGCTAGGGTTAGGGTTAGATTTTCAGCTAACGGATACTGTTAGGGTAAGAGCTAGGGTTAGGGTTTATTTCCAACCTGATGGTAGATTTGGGTGCAGTTTTCGTTTGTGCGTGTCTGGGGCTTGTGTGCGGAGGTTATCAGCACAAAAAACCGCTTGTTGGGCACTTAACTAGGAACGCTAGGGTTAGGGGTTAGAGTGCACCTAGGGTTAGCGTGATTTGGACTAAGTCCACGGCACTTAGTATGACGGGGCCAGGGAAGGAGTGTTGGGAGGGGTGCGCTTTTCGTTTGTGCGTGTGCAGGGGCTATGTGCCGATGCCGCAAGCGCAAAAAACCGCATGCTGGGCACATATTTGGGCACGTTTTGGCCTATGTCGGCAGGCTAGGGTTAGGGTTAGATTTTCAGCTAACGGATACTGTTAGGGTAAGAGCTAGGGTTAGGGTTTATTTCCAACCTGATGGTAGATTTGGGTGCAGTTTTCGTTTGTGCGTGTCTGGGGCTTGTGTGCGGGTGATCAGCACAAAAAACCGCTTGTTGGGCACTTAACTAGGAACGCTAGGGTTAGGGTTAGAGTGCACCTAGGGTTAGCGTGATTTGGACTAAGTCCACGGCACTTAGTATGACGGGGCAGGGAAGGAGTGTTGGGAGGGGTGCGCTTTTCGTTTGTGCGTGTGCAGGGGCTATGTGCCGATGCCGCAAGCGCAAAAAACCGCATGCTGGGCACATATTTGGGCACGTTTTGGCCTATGTCGGCAGGCTAGGGTTAGGGTTAGATTTTCAGCTAACGGATACTGTTAGGGTAAGAGCTAGGGTTAGGGTTTATTTCCAACCTGATGGTAGATTTGGGTGCAGTTTTCGTTTGTGCGTGTCTGGGGCTTGTGTGCGGAGGTGATCAGCACAAAAAACCGCTTGTTGGGCACTTAACTAGGAACGCTAGGGTTAGGGTTAGAGTGCACCTAGGGTTAGCGTGATTTGGACTAAGTCCACGGCACTTAGTATGACGGGGCAGGGAAGGAGTGTTGGGAGGGGTGCGCTTTTCGTTTGTGCGTGTGCAGGGGCTATGTGCCGATGCCGCAAGCGCAAAAAACCGCATGCTGGGCACATATTTGGGCACGTTTTGGCCTATGTCGGCAGGCTAGGGTTAGGGTTAGATTTTCAGCTAACGGATACTGTTAGGGTAAGAGCTAGGGTTAGGGTTTATTTCCAACCTGATGGTAGATTTGGGTGCAGTTTTCGTTTGTGCGTGTCTGGGGCTTGTGTGCGGAGGTGATCAGCACAAAAAACCGCTTGTTGGGCACTTAACTAGGAACGCTAGGGTTAGGGTTAGAGTGCACCTAGGGTTAGCGTGATTTGGACTAAGTCCACGGCACTTAGTATGACGGGGCAGGGAAGGAGTGTTGGGAGGGGTGCGCTTTTCGTTTGTGCGTGTGCAGGGGCTATGTGCCGATGCCGCAAGCGCAAAAAACCGCATGCTGGGCACATATTTGGGCACGTTTTGGCCTATGTCGGCAGGCTAGGGTTAGGGTTAGATTTTCAGCTAACGGATACTGTTAGGGTAAGAGCTAGGGTTAGGGTTTATTTCCAACCTGATGGTAGATTTGGGTGCAGTTTTCGTTTGTGCGTGTCTGGGGCTTGTGTGCGGAGGTGATCAGCACAAAAAACCGCTTGTTGGGCACTTAACTAGGAACGCTAGGGTTAGGGTTAGAGTGCACCTAGGGTTAGCGTGATTTGGACTAAGTCCACGGCACTTAGTATGACGGGGCAGGGAAGGAGTGTTGGGAGGGGTGCGCTTTTCGTTTGTGCGTGTGCAGGGGCTATGTGCCGATGCCGCAAGCGCAAAAAACCGCATGCTGGGCACATATTTGGGCACGTTTTGGCCTATGTCGGCAGGCTAGGGTTAGGGTTAGATTTTCAGCTAACGGATACTGTTAGGGTAAGAGCTAGGGTTAGGGTTTATTTCCAACCTGATGGTAGATTTGGGTGCAGTTTTCGTTTGTGCGTGTCTGGGGCTTGTGTGCGGAGGTGATCAGCACAAAAAACCGCTTGTTGGGCACTTAACTAGGAACGCTAGGGTTAGGGTTAGAGTGCACCTAGGGTTAGCGTGATTTGGACTAAGTCCACGGCACTTAGTATGACGGGGCAGGGAAGGAGTGTTGGGAGGGGTGCGCTTTTCGTTTGTGCGTGTGCAGGGGCTATGTGCCGATGCCGCAAGCGCAAAAAACCGCATGCTGGGCACATATTTGGGCACGTTTTGGCCTATGTCGGCAGGCTAGGGTTAGGGTTAGATTTTCAGCTAACGGATACTGTTAGGGTAAGAGCTAGGGTTAGGGTTTATTTCCAACCTGATGGTAGATTTGGGTGCAGTTTTCGTTTGTGCGTGTCTGGGGCTTGTGTGCGGAGGTGATCAGCACAAAAAACCGCTTGTTGGGCACTTAACTAGGAACGCTAGGGTTAGGGTTAGAGTGCACCTAGGGTTAGCGTGATTTGGACTAAGTCCACGGCACTTAGTATGACGGGGCAGGGAAGGAGTGTTGGGAGGGGTGCGCTTTTCGTTTGTGCGTGTGCAGGGGCTATGTGCCGATGCCGCAAGCGCAAAAAACCGCATGCTGGGCACATATTTGGGCACGTTTTGGCCTATGTCGGCAGGCTAGGGTTAGGGTTAGATTTTCAGCTAACGGATACTGTTAGGGTAAGAGCTAGGGTTAGGGTTTATTTCCAACCTGATGGTAGATTTGGGTGCAGTTTTCGTTTGTGCGTGTCTGGGGCTTGTGTGCGGAGGTGATCAGCACAAAAAACCGCTTGTTGGGCACTTAACTAGGAACGCTAGGGTTAGGGTTAGAGTGCACCTAGGGTTAGCGTGATTTGGACTAAGTCCACGGCACTTAGTATGACGGGGCAGGGAAGGAGTGTTGGGAGGGGTGCGCTTTTCGTTTGTGCGTGTGCAGGGGCTATGTGCCGATGCCGCAAGCGCAAAAAACCGCATGCTGGGCACATATTTGGGCACGTTTTGGCCTATGTCGGCAGGCTAGGGTTAGGGTTAGATTTTCAGCTAACGGATACTGTTAGGGTAAGAGCTAGGGTTAGGGTTTATTTCCAACCTGATGGTAGATTTGGGTGCAGTTTTCGTTTGTGCGTGTCTGGGGCTTGTGTGCGGAGGTGATCAGCACAAAAAACCGCTTGTTGGGCACTTAACTAGGAACGCTAGGGTTAGGGTTAGAGTGCACCTAGGGTTAGCGTGATTTGGACTAAGTCCACGGCACTTAGTATGACGGGGCAGGGAAGGAGTGTTGGGAGGGGTGCGCTTTTCGTTTGTGCGTGTGCAGGGGCTATGTGCCGATGCCGCAAGCGCAAAAAACCGCATGCTGGGCACATATTTGGGCACGTTTTGGCCTATGTCGGCAGGCTAGGGTTAGGGTTAGATTTTCAGCTAACGGATACTGTTAGGGTAAGAGCTAGGGTTAGGGTTTATTTCCAACCTGATGGTAGATTTGGGTGCAGTTTTCGTTTGTGCGTGTCTGGGGCTTGTGTGCGGAGGTGATCAGCACAAAAAACCGCTTGTTGGGCACTTAACTAGGAACGCTAGGGTTAGGGTTAGAGTGCACCTAGGGTTAGCGTGATTTGGACTAAGTCCACGGCACTTAGTATGACGGGGCAGGGAAGGAGTGTTGGGAGGGGTGCGCTTTTCGTTTGTGCGTGTGCAGGGGCTATGTGCCGATGCCGCAAGCGCAAAAAACCGCATGCTGGGCACATATTTGGGCACGTTTTGGCCTATGTCGGCAGGCTAGGGTTAGGGTTAGATTTTCAGCTAACGGATACTGTTAGGGTAAGAGCTAGGGTTAGGGTTTATTTCCAACCTGATGGTAGATTTGGGTGCAGTTTTCGTTTGTGCGTGTCTGGGGCTTGTGTGCGGAGGTGATCAGCACAAAAAACCGCTTGTTGGGCACTTAACTAGGAACGCTAGGGTTAGGGTTAGAGTGCACCTAGGGTTAGCGTGATTTGGACTAAGTCCACGGCACTTAGTATGACGGGGCAGGGAAGGAGTGTTGGGAGGGGTGCGCTTTTCGTTTGTGCGTGTGCAGGGGCTATGTGCCGATGCCGCAAGCGCAAAAAACCGCATGCTGGGCACATATTTGGGCACGTTTTGGCCTATGTCGGCAGGCTAGGGTTAGGGTTAGATTTTCAGCTAACGGATACTGTTAGGGTAAGAGCTAGGGTTAGGGTTTATTTCCAACCTGATGGTAGATTTGGGTGCAGTTTTCGTTTGTGCGTGTCTGGGGCTTGTGTGCGGAGGTGATCAGCACAAAAAACCGCTTGTTGGGCACTTAACTAGGAACGCTAGGGTTAGGGTTAGAGTGCACCTAGGGTTAGCGTGATTTGGACTAAGTCCACGGCACTTAGTATGACGGGGCAGGGAAGGAGTGTTGGGAGGGGTGCGCTTTTCGTTTGTGCGTGTGCAGGGGCTATGTGCCGATGCCGCAAGCGCAAAAAACCGCATGCTGGGCACATATTTGGGCACGTTTTGGCCTATGTCGGCAGGCTAGGGTTAGGGTTAGATTTTCAGCTAACGGATACTGTTAGGGTAAGAGCTAGGGTTAGGGTTTATTTCCAACCTGATGGTAGATTTGGGTGCAGTTTTCGTTTGTGCGTGTCTGGGGCTTGTGTGCGGAGGTGATCAGCACAAAAAACCGCTTGTTGGGCACTTAACTAGGAACGCTAGGGTTAGGGTTAGAGTGCACCTAGGGTTAGCGTGATTTGGACTAAGTCCACGGCACTTAGTATGACGGGGCAGGGAAGGAGTGTTGGGAGGGGTGCGCTTTTCGTTTGTGCGTGTGCAGGGGCTATGTGCCGATGCCGCAAGCGCAAAAAACCGCATGCTGGGCACATATTTGGGCACGTTTTGGCCTATGTCGGCAGGCTAGGGTTAGGGTTAGATTTTCAGCTAACGGATACTGTTAGGGTAAGAGCTAGGGTTAGGGTTTATTTCCAACCTGATGGTAGATTTGGGTGCAGTTTTCGTTTGTGCGTGTCTGGGGCTTGTGTGCGGAGGTGATCAGCACAAAAAACCGCTTGTTGGGCACTTAACTAGGAACGCTAGGGTTAGGGTTAGAGTGCACCTAGGGTTAGCGTGATTTGGACTAAGTCCACGGCACTTAGTATGACGGGGCAGGGAAGGAGTGTTGGGAGGGGTGCGCTTTTCGTTTGTGCGTGTGCAGGGGCTATGTGCCGATGCCGCAAGCGCAAAAAACCGCATGCTGGGCACATATTTGGGCACGTTTTGGCCTATGTCGGCAGGCTAGGGTTAGGGTTAGATTTTCAGCTAACGGATACTGTTAGGGTAAGAGCTAGGGTTAGGGTTTATTTCCAACCTGATGGTAGATTTGGGTGCAGTTTTCGTTTGTGCGTGTCTGGGGCTTGTGTGCGGAGGTGATCAGCACAAAAAACCGCTTGTTGGGCACTTAACTAGGAACGCTAGGGTTAGGGTTAGAGTGCACCTAGGGTTAGCGTGATTTGGACTAAGTCCACGGCACTTAGTATGACGGGGCAGGGAAGGAGTGTTGGGAGGGGTGCGCTTTTCGTTTGTGCGTGTGCAGGGGCTATGTGCCGATGCCGCAAGCGCAAAAAACCGCATGCTGGGCACATATTTGGGCACGTTTTGGCCTATGTCGGCAGGCTAGGGTTAGGGTTAGATTTTCAGCTAACGGATACTGTTAGGGTAAGAGCTAGGGTTAGGGTTTATTTCCAACCTGATGGTAGATTTGGGTGCAGTTTTCGTTTGTGCGTGTCTGGGGCTTGTGTGCGGAGGTGATCAGCACAAAAAACCGCTTGTTGGGCACTTAACTAGGAACGCTAGGGTTAGGGTTAGAGTGCACCTAGGGTTAGCGTGATTTGGACTAAGTCCACGGCACTTAGTATGACGGGGCAGGGAAGGAGTGTTGGGAGGGGTGCGCTTTTCGTTTGTGCGTGTGCAGGGGCTATGTGCCGATGCCGCAAGCGCAAAAAACCGCATGCTGGGCACATATTTGGGCACGTTTTGGCCTATGTCGGCAGGCTAGGGTTAGGGTTAGATTTTCAGCTAACGGATACTGTTAGGGTAAGAGCTAGGGTTAGGGTTTATTTCCAACCTGATGGTAGATTTGGGTGCAGTTTTCGTTTGTGCGTGTCTGGGGCTTGTGTGCGGAGGTGATCAGCACAAAAAACCGCTTGTTGGGCACTTAACTAGGAACGCTAGGGTTAGGGTTAGAGTGCACCTAGGGTTAGCGTGATTTGGACTAAGTCCACGGCACTTAGTATGACGGGGCAGGGAAGGAGTGTTGGGAGGGGTGCGCTTTTCGTTTGTGCGTGTGCAGGGGCTATGTGCCGATGCCGCAAGCGCAAAAAACCGCATGCTGGGCACATATTTGGGCACGTTTTGGCCTATGTCGGCAGGCTAGGGTTAGGGTTAGATTTTCAGCTAACGGATACTGTTAGGGTAAGAGCTAGGGTTAGGGTTTATTTCCAACCTGATGGTAGATTTGGGTGCAGTTTTCGTTTGTGCGTGTCTGGGGCTTGTGTGCGGAGGTGATCAGCACAAAAAACCGCTTGTTGGGCACTTAACTAGGAACGCTAGGGTTAGGGTTAGAGTGCACCTAGGGTTAGCGTGATTTGGACTAAGTCCACGGCACTTAGTATGACGGGGCAGGGAAGGAGTGTTGGGAGGGGTGCGCTTTTCGTTTGTGCGTGTGCAGGGGCTATGTGCCGATGCCGCAAGCGCAAAAAACCGCATGCTGGGCACATATTTGGGCACGTTTTGGCCTATGTCGGCAGGCTAGGGTTAGGGTTAGATTTTCAGCTAACGGATACTGTTAGGGTAAGAGCTAGGGTTAGGGTTTATTTCCAACCTGATGGTAGATTTGGGTGCAGTTTTCGTTTGTGCGTGTCTGGGGCTTGTGTGCGGAGGTGATCAGCACAAAAAACCGCTTGTTGGGCACTTAACTAGGAACGCTAGGGTTAGGGTTAGAGTGCACCTAGGGTTAGCGTGATTTGGACTAAGTCCACGGCACTTAGTATGACGGGGCAGGGAAGGAGTGTTGGGAGGGGTGCGCTTTTCGTTTGTGCGTGTGCAGGGGCTATGTGCCGATGCCGCAAGCGCAAAAAACCGCATGCTGGGCACATATTTGGGCACGTTTTGGCCTATGTCGGCAGGCTAGGGTTAGGGTTAGATTTTCAGCTAACGGATACTGTTAGTGGTAAGAGCTAGGGTTAGGGTTTATTTCCAACCTGATGGTAGATTTGGGTGCAGTTTTCGTTTGTGCGTGTCTGGGGCTTGTGTGCGGAGGTGATCAGCACAAAAAACCGCTTGTTGGGCACTTAACTAGGAACGCTAGGGTTAGGGTTAGAGTGCACCTAGGGTTAGCGTGATTTGGACTAAGTCCACGGCACTTAGTATGACGGGGCAGGGAAGGAGTGTTGGGAGGGGTGCGCTTTTCGTTTGTGCGTGTGCAGGGGCTATGTGCCGATGCCGCAAGCGCAAAAAACCGCATGCTGGGCACATATTTGGGCACGTTTTGGCCTATGTCGGCAGGCTAGGGTTAGGGTTAGATTTTCAGCTAACGGATACTGTTAGGGAAGAGCTAGGGGTTATGGTTTATTCCAACCTGATGGTAGATTTGGTGCATGTTTTCGTTTGTGCGTGTCTGGTGGCTTGTGAGCGGAGGTGATCAGCACAAAAAACCGCTTGTTGGCACATAACTAGGAACCAGGGGTTAGTTAGAGTGCTCAATGTTAG
This sequence comes from Haliotis asinina, assembly GCF_037392515.1. NCBI lineage: Eukaryota > Metazoa > Mollusca > Gastropoda > Lepetellida > Haliotidae > Haliotis > Haliotis asinina. Next base: position 24,011 of record NW_027133973.1, read on the forward strand.
GCGTGGATTTGACTAATCCACGCGCACTTAGTATGAACGGGGGCAGGGGAAGAGGAGTGTTGGGAGGGGTGCGCTTTTCGTTTGTGCGTGTGCAGGGGCTATGTGCCGATGCCGCAAGCGCAAAAAACCGCATGCTGGGCACATATTTGGGCACGTTTTGGCCTATGTCGGCAGGCTAGGGTTAGGGTTAGATTTTCAGCTAACGGATACTGTTAGGGTAAGAGCTAGGGTTAGGGTTTATTTCCAACCTGATGGTAGATTTGGGTGCAGTTTTCGTTTGTGCGTGTCTGGGGCTTGTGTGCGGAGGTGATCAGCACAAAAAACCGCTTGTTGGGCACTTAACTAGGAACGCTAGGGTTAGGGTTAGAGTGCACCTAGGGTTAGCGTGATTTGGACTAAGTCCACGGCACTTAGTATGACGGGGCAGGGAAGGAGTGTTGGGAGGGGTGCGCTTTTCGTTTGTGCGTGTGCAGGGGCTATGTGCCGATGCCGCAAGCGCAAAAAACCGCATGCTGGGCACATATTTGGGCACGTTTTGGCCTATGTCGGCAGGCTAGGGTTAGGGTTAGATTTTCAGCTAACGGATACTGTTAGGGTAAGAGCTAGGGTTAGGGTTTATTTCCAACCTGATGGTAGATTTGGGTGCAGTTTTCGTTTGTGCGTGTCTGGGGCTTGTGTGCGGAGGTGATCAGCACAAAAAACCGCTTGTTGGGCACTTAACTAGGAACGCTAGGGTTAGGGTTAGAGTGCACCTAGGGTTAGCGTGATTTGGACTAAGTCCACGGCACTTAGTATGACGGGGCAGGGAAGGAGTGTTGGGAGGGGTGCGCTTTTCGTTTGTGCGTGTGCAGGGGCTATGTGCCGATGCCGCAAGCGCAAAAAACCGCATGCTGGGCACATATTTGGGCACGTTTTGGCCTATGTCGGCAGGCTAGGGTTAGGGTTAGATTTTCAGCTAACGGATACTGTTAGGGTAAGAGCTAGGGTTAGGGTTTATTTCCAACCTGATGGTAGATTTGGGTGCAGTTTTCGTTTGTGCGTGTCTGGGGCTTGTGTGCGGAGGTGATCAGCACAAAAAACCGCTTGTTGGGCACTTAACTAGGAACGCTAGGGTTAGGGTTAGAGTGCACCTAGGGTTAGCGTGATTTGGACTAAGTCCACGGCACTTAGTATGACGGGGCAGGGAAGGAGTGTTGGGAGGGGTGCGCTTTTCGTTTGTGCGTGTGCAGGGGCTATGTGCCGATGCCGCAAGCGCAAAAAACCGCATGCTGGGCACATATTTGGGCACGTTTTGGCCTATGTCGGCAGGCTAGGGTTAGGGTTAGATTTTCAGCTAACGGATACTGTTAGGGTAAGAGCTAGGGTTAGGGTTTATTTCCAACCTGATGGTAGATTTGGGTGCAGTTTTCGTTTGTGCGTGTCTGGGGCTTGTGTGCGGAGGTGATCAGCACAAAAAACCGCTTGTTGGGCACTTAACTAGGAACGCTAGGGTTAGGGTTAGAGTGCACCTAGGGTTAGCGTGATTTGGACTAAGTCCACGGCACTTAGTATGACGGGGCAGGGAAGGAGTGTTGGGAGGGGTGCGCTTTTCGTTTGTGCGTGTGCAGGGGCTATGTGCCGATGCTGCAAGCGCAAAAAACCGCATGCTGGGCACATATTTGGGCACGTTTTGGCCTATGTCGGCAGGCTAGGGTTAGGGTTAGATTTTCAGCTAACGGATACTGTTAGGGTAAGAGCTAGGGTTAGGGTTTATTTCCAACCTGATGGTAGATTTGGGTGCAGTTTTCGTTTGTGCGTGTCTGGGGCTTGTGTGCGGAGGTGATCAGCACAAAAAACCGCTTGTTGGGCACTTAACTAGGAACGCTAGGGTTAGGGTTAGAGTGCACCTAGGGTTAGCGTGATTTGGACTAAGTCCACGGCACTTAGTATGACGGGGCAGGGAAGGAGTGTTGGGAGGGGTGCGCTTTTCGTTTGTGCGTGTGCAGGGGCTATGTGCCGATGCCGCAAGCGCAAAAAACCGCATGCTGGGCACATATTTGGGCACGTTTTGGCCTATGTCGGCAGGCTAGGGTTAGGGTTAGATTTTCAGCTAACGGATACTGTTAGGGTAAGAGCTAGGGTTAGGGTTTATTTCCAACCTGATGGTAGATTTGGGTGCAGTTTTCGTTTGTGCGTGTCTGGGGCTTGTGTGCGGAGGTGATCAGCACAAAAAACCGCTTGTTGGGCACTTAACTAGGAACGCTAGGGTTAGGGTTAGAGTGCACCTAGGGTTAGCGTGATTTGGACTAAGTCCACGGCACTTAGTATGACGGGGCAGGGAAGGAGTGTTGGGAGGGGTGCGCTTTTCGTTTGTGCGTGTGCAGGGGCTATGTGCCGATGCCGCAAGCGCAAAAAACCGCATGCTGGGCACATATTTGGGCACGTTTTGGCCTATGTCGGCAGGCTAGGGTTAGGGTTAGATTTTCAGCTAACGGATACTGTTAGGGTAAGAGCTAGGGTTAGGGTTTATTTCCAACCTGATGGTAGATTTGGGTGCAGTTTTCGTTTGTGCGTGTCTGGGGCTTGTGTGCGGAGGTGATCAGCACAAAAAACCGCTTGTTGGGCACTTAACTAGGAACGCTAGGGTTAGGGTTAGAGTGCACCTAGGGTTAGCGTGATTTGGACTAAGTCCACGGCACTTAGTATGACGGGGCAGGGAAGGAGTGTTGGGAGGGGTGCGCTTTTCGTTTGTGCGTGTGCAGGGGCTATGTGCCGATGCCGCAAGCGCAAAAAACCGCATGCTGGGCACATATTTGGGCACGTTTTGGCCTATGTCGGCAGGCTAGGGTTAGGGTTAGATTTTCAGCTAACGGATACTGTTAGGGTAAGAGCTAGGGTTAGGGTTTATTTCCAACCTGATGGTAGATTTGGGTGCAGTTTTCGTTTGTGCGTGTCTGGGGCTTGTGTGCGGAGGTGATCAGCACAAAAAACCGCTTGTTGGGCACTTAACTAGGAACGCTAGGGTTAGGGTTAGAGTGCACCTAGGGTTAGCGTGATTTGGACTAAGTCCACGGCACTTAGTATGACGGGGCAGGGAAGGAGTGTTGGGAGGGGTGCGCTTTTCGTTTGTGCGTGTGCAGGGGCTATGTGCCGATGCTGCAAGCGCAAAAAACCGCATGCTGGGCACATATTTGGGCACGTTTTGGCCTATGTCGGCAGGCTAGGGTTAGGGTTAGATTTTCAGCTAACGGATACTGTTAGGGTAAGAGCTAGGGTTAGGGTTTATTTCCAACCTGATGGTAGATTTGGGTGCAGTTTTCGTTTGTGCGTGTCTGGGGCTTGTGTGCGGAGGTGATCAGCACGAAAAACCGCTTGTTGGGCACTTAACTAGGAACGCTAGGGTTAGGGTTAGAGTGCACCTAGGGTTAGCGTGATTTGGACTAAGTCCACGGCACTTAGTATGACGGGGCAGGGAAGGAGTGTTGGGAGGGGTGCGCTTTTCGTTTGTGCGTGTGCAGGGGCTATGTGCCGATGCTGCAAGCGCAAAAAACCGCATGCTGGGCACATATTTGGGCACGTTTTGGCCTATGTCGGCAGGCTAGGGTTAGGGTTAGATTTTCAGCTAACGGATACTGTTAGGGTAAGAGCTAGGGTTAGGGTTTATTTCCAACCTGATGGTAGATTTGGGTGCAGTTTTCGTTTGTGCGTGTCTGGGGCTTGTGTGCGGAGGTGATCAGCACGAAAAACCGCTTGTTGGGCACTTAACTAGGAACGCTAGGGTTAGGGTTAGAGTGCACCTAGGGTTAGCGTGATTTGGACTAAGTCCACGGCACTTAGTATGACGGGGCAGGGAAGGAGTGTTGGGAGGGGTGCGCTTTTCGTTTGTGCGTGTGCAGGGGCTATGTGCCGATGCTGCAAGCGCAAAAAACCGCATGCTGGGCACATATTTGGGCACGTTTTGGCCTATGTCGGCAGGCTAGGGTTAGGGTTAGATTTTCAGCTAACGGATACTGTTAGGGTAAGAGCTAGGGTTAGGGTTTATTTCCAACCTGATGGTAGATTTGGGTGCAGTTTTCGTTTGTGCGTGTCTGGGGCTTGTGTGCGGAGGTGATCAGCACGAAAAACCGCTTGTTGGGCACTTAACTAGGAACGCTAGGGTTAGGGTTAGAGTGCACCTAGGGTTAGCGTGATTTGGACTAAGTCCACGGCACTTAGTATGACGGGGCAGGGAAGGAGTGTTGGGAGGGGTGCGCTTTTCGTTTGTGCGTGTGCAGGGGCTATGTGCCGATGCTGCAAGCGCAAAAAACCGCATGCTGGGCACATATTTGGGCACGTTTTGGCCTATGTCGGCAGGCTAGGGTTAGGGTTAGATTTTCAGCTAACGGATACTGTTAGGGTAAGAGCTAGGGTTAGGGTTTATTTCCAACCTGATGGTAGATTTGGGTGCAGTTTTCGTTTGTGCGTGTCTGGGGCTTGTGTGCGGAGGTGATCAGCACGAAAAAACCGCTTGTTGGGCACTTAACTAGGAACGCTAGGGTTAGGGTTAGAGTGCACCTAGGGTTAGCGTGATTTGGACTAAGTCCACGGCACTTAGTATGACGGGGCAGGGAAGGAGTGTTGGGAGGGGTGCGCTTTTCGTTTGTGCGTGTGCAGGGGCTATGTGCCGATGCTGCAAGCGCAAAAAACCGCATGCTGGGCACATATTTGGGCACGTTTTGGCCTATGTCGGCAGGCTAGGGTTAGGGTTAGATTTTCAGCTAACGGATACTGTTAGGGTAAGAGCTAGGGTTAGGGTTTATTTCCAACCTGATGGTAGATTTGGGTGCAGTTTTCGTTTGTGCGTGTCTGGGGCTTGTGTGCGGAGGTGATCAGCACGAAAAACCGCTTGTTGGGCACTTAACTAGGAACGCTAGGGTTAGGGTTAGAGTGCACCTAGGGTTAGCGTGATTTGGACTAAGTCCACGGCACTTAGTATGACGGGGCAGGGAAGGAGTGTTGGGAGGGGTGCGCTTTTCGTTTGTGCGTGTGCAGGGGGCTATGTGCCGATGCTGCAAGCGCAAAAAACCGCATGCTGGGCACATATTTGGGCACGTTTTGGCCTATGTCGGCAGGCTAGGGTTAGGGTTAGATTTTCAGCTAACGGATACTGTTAGGGTAAGAGCTAGGGTTAGGGTTTATTTCCAACCTGATGGTAGATTTGGGTGCAGTTTTCGTTTGTGCGTGTCTGGGGCTTGTGTGCGGAGGTGATCAGCACGAAAAAACCGCTTGTTGGGCACTTAACTAGGAACGCTAGGGTTAGGGTTAGAGTGCACCTAGGGTTAGCGTGATTTGGACTAAGTCCACGGCACTTAGTATGACGGGGCAGGGAAGGAGTGTTGGGAGGGGTGCGCTTTTCGTTTGTGCGTGTGCAGGGGCTATGTGCCGATGCTGCAAGCGCAAAAAACCGCATGCTGGGCACATATTTGGGCACGTTTTGGCCTATGTCGGCAGGCTAGGGTTAGGGTTAGATTTTCAGCTAACGGATACTGTTAGGGTAAGAGCTAGGGTTAGGGTTTATTTCCAACCTGATGGTAGATTTGGGTGCAGTTTTCGTTTGTGCGTGTCTGGGGCTTGTGTGCGGAGGTGATCAGCACGAAAAACCGCTTGTTGGGCACTTAACTAGGAACGCTAGGGTTAGGGTTAGAGTGCACCTAGGGTTAGCGTGATTTGGACTAAGTCCACGGCACTTAGTATGACGGGGCAGGGAAGGAGTGTTGGGAGGGGTGCGCTTTTCGTTTGTGCGTGTGCAGGGGCTATGTGCCGATGCTGCAAGCGCAAAAAACCGCATGCTGGGCACATATTTGGGCACGTTTTGGCCTATGTCGGCAGGCTAGGGTTAGGGTTAGATTTTCAGCTAACGGATACTGTTAGGGTAAGAGCTAGGGTTAGGGTTTATTTCCAACCTGATGGTAGATTTGGGTGCAGTTTTCGTTTGTGCGTGTCTGGGGCTTGTGTGCGGAGGTGATCAGCACGAAAAAACCGCTTGTTGGGCACTTAACTAGGAACGCTAGGGTTAGGGTTAGAGTGCACCTAGGGTTAGCGTGATTTGGACTAAGTCCACGGCACTTAGTATGACGGGGCAGGGAAGGAGTGTTGGGAGGGGTGCGCTTTTCGTTTGTGCGTGTGCAGGGGGCTATGTGCCGATGCTGCAAGCGCAAAAAACCGCATGCTGGGCACATATTTGGGCACGTTTTGGCCTATGTCGGCAGGCTAGGGTTAGGGTTAGATTTTCAGCTAACGGATACTGTTAGGGTAAGAGCTAGGGTTAGGGTTTATTTCCAACCTGATGGTAGATTTGGGTGCAGTTTTCGTTTGTGCGTGTCTGGGGCTTGTGTGCGGAGGTGATCAGCACGAAAAAAACCGCTTGTTGGGCACTTAACTAGGAACGCTAGGGTTAGGGTTAGAGTGCACCTAGGGTTAGCGTGATTTGGACTAAGTCCACGGCACTTAGTATGACGGGGCAGGGAAGGAGTGTTGGGAGGGGTGCGCTTTTCGTTTGTGCGTGTGCAGGGGCTATGTGCCGATGCTGCAAGCGCAAAAAACCGCATGCTGGGCACATATTTGGGCACGTTTTGGCCTATGTCGGCAGGCTAGGGTTAGGGTTAGATTTTCAGCTAACGGATACTGTTAGGGTAAGAGCTAGGGTTAGGGTTTATTTCCAACCTGATGGTAGATTTGGGTGCAGTTTTCGTTTGTGCGTGTCTGGGGCTTGTGTGCGGAGGTGATCAGCACGAAAAACCGCTTGTTGGGCACTTAACTAGGAACGCTAGGGTTAGGGTTAGAGTGCACCTAGGGTTAGCGTGATTTGGACTAAGTCCACGGCACTTAGTATGACGGGGCAGGGAAGGAGTGTTGGGAGGGGTGCGCTTTTCGTTTGTGCGTGTGCAGGGGCTATGTGCCGATGCTGCAAGCGCAAAAAACCGCATGCTGGGCACATATTTGGGCACGTTTTGGCCTATGTCGGCAGGCTAGGGTTAGGGTTAGATTTTCAGCTAACGGATACTGTTAGGGTAAGAGCTAGGGTTAGGGTTTATTTCCAACCTGATGGTAGATTTGGGTGCAGTTTTCGTTTGTGCGTGTCTGGGGCTTGTGTGCGGAGGTGATCAGCACGAAAAACCGCTTGTTGGGCACTTAACTAGGAACGCTAGGGTTAGGGTTAGAGTGCACCTAGGGTTAGCGTGATTTGGACTAAGTCCACGGCACTTAGTATGACGGGGCAGGGAAGGAGTGTTGGGAGGGGTGCGCTTTTCGTTTGTGCGTGTGCAGGGGCTATGTGCCGATGCTGCAAGCGCAAAAAACCGCATGCTGGGCACATATTTGGGCACGTTTTGGCCTATGTCGGCAGGCTAGGGTTAGGGTTAGATTTTCAGCTAACGGATACTGTTAGGGTAAGAGCTAGGGTTAGGGTTTATTTCCAACCTGATGGTAGATTTGGGTGCAGTTTTCGTTTGTGCGTGTCTGGGGCTTGTGTGCGGAGGTGATCAGCACGAAAAACCGCTTGTTGGGCACTTA
>NW_027133974.1:0-30958 GCF_037392515.1 Haliotis asinina
GCGATCCCATCTGAAATACATCAAACTCAGACTTGCTTTAAACATATACTTTTGCCACAGCAAACAGATTAACACATGCGCATTAAAAACACATAGTTTGCACATACACACACGGGAAAACAATCATCTTCAAGTGATTTGGAAGTGGGGAAGTGTCAACTGAAAATATCTATTTTTGGGGTTGATTTTCAAGGGGAGAGCGCGAACGCAGTCCCCCACACTTATAAATTGCGCACCCGAGTCGTCCACATTTGGGACGATCGCAGGGGTCAACCAAACCGAGGTGCAATGGAAAGGTCTCGCCCGGGCCCACAGCCTTGCGGATCACTGTAAAGCCTGTGCCAGGTAAGTATGCTTGGGACAGGTTCCAGTTTTCACTTACATCACCCTGGCGTTGCCCTATTCAGGTGTCACATCATCAACGCTTCACATATATTTCATGGCAGGTTAATTGTTCGTACAGTTTATTGTACAGAACAGTCCATTAGTACCTTCACTTTGTGAAAAAATTACTGATAGATAAAAACACACACAGACGGATTTATTTCCATTTAGACTGCATGCACGTGCATCTCTGATCCGGGACGCAGGGGAGACAACTTGACAGTCCAAACACAACAACTGGCTGACAAAGCGATCCCATCTGAAATACATCAAACTCAGACTTGCTTTAAACATATACTTTTGCCACAGCAAACAGATTAACACATGCGCATTAAAAACACATAGTTTGCACATACACACACGGGAAAACAATCATCTTCAAGTGATTTGGAAGTGGGGGAAGTGTCAACTGAAAATATCTATTTTTGGGGTTGATTTTCAAGGGGAGAGCGCGAACGCAGTCCCCCACACTTATAAATTGCGCACCCGAGTCGTCCACATTTGGGACGATCGCAGGGGTCAACCAAACCGAGGTGCAATGGAAAGGTCTCGCCCCGGGCCCACAGCCTTGCGGATCACTGTAAAGCCTGTGCCAGGTAAGTATGCTTGGGACAGGTTCCAGTTTTCACTTACATCACCCTGGCGTTGCCCTATTCAGGTGTCACATCATCAACGCTTCACATATATTTCATGGCAGGTTAATTGTTCGTACAGTTTATTGTACAGAACAGTCCATTAGTACCTTCACTTTGTGAAAAAATTACTGATAGATAAAAACACACACAGACGGATTTATTTCCATTTAGACTGCATGCACGTGCATCTCTGATCCGGGACGCAGGGGAGACAACTTGACAGTCCAAACACAACAACTGGCTGACAAAGCGATCCCATCTGAAATACATCAAACTCAGACTTGCTTTAAACATATACTTTTGCCACAGCAAACAGATTAACACATGCGCATTAAAAACACATAGTTTGCACATACACACACGGGAAAACAATCATCTTCAAGTGATTTGGAAGTGGGGGAAGTGTCAACTGAAAATATCTATTTTTGGGGTTGATTTTCAAGGGGAGAGCGCGAACGCAGTCCCCCACACTTATAAATTGCGCACCCGAGTCGTCCACATTTGGGACGATCGCAGGGGTCAACCAAACCGAGGTGCAATGGAAAGGTCTCGCCCCGGGCCCACAGCCTTGCGGATCACTGTAAAGCCTGTGCCAGGTAAGTATGCTTGGGACAGGTTCCAGTTTTCACTTACATCACCCTGGCGTTGCCCTATTCAGGTGTCACATCATCAACGCTTCACATATATTTCATGGCAGGTTAATTGTTCGTACAGTTTATTGTACAGAACAGTCCATTAGTACCTTCACTTTGTGAAAAAATTACTGATAGATAAAAACACACACAGACGGATTTATTTCCATTTAGACTGCATGCACGTGCATCTCTGATCCGGGACGCAGGGGAGACAACTTGACAGTCCAAACACAACAACTGGCTGACAAAGCGATCCCATCTGAAATACATCAAACTCAGACTTGCTTTAAACATATACTTTTGCCACAGCAAACAGATTAACACATGCGCATTAAAAACACATAGTTTGCACATACACACACGGGAAAACAATCATCTTCAAGTGATTTGGAAGTGGGGGAAGTGTCAACTGAAAATATCTATTTTTGGGGTTGATTTTCAAGGGGAGAGCGCGAACGCAGTCCCCCACACTTATAAATTGCGCACCCGAGTCGTCCACATTTGGGACGATCGCAGGGGTCAACCAAACCGAGGTGCAATGGAAAGGTCTCGCCCCGGGCCCACAGCCTTGCGGATCACTGTAAAGCCTGTGCCAGGTAAGTATGCTTGGGACAGGTTCCAGTTTTCACTTACATCACCCTGGCGTTGCCCTATTCAGGTGTCACATCATCAACGCTTCACATATATTTCATGGCAGGTTAATTGTTCGTACAGTTTATTGTACAGAACAGTCCATTAGTACCTTCACTTTGTGAAAAAATTACTGATAGATAAAAACACACACAGACGGATTTATTTCCATTTAGACTGCATGCACGTGCATCTCTGATCCGGGACGCAGGGGAGACAACTTGACAGTCCAAACACAACAACTGGCTGACAAAGCGATCCCATCTGAAATACATCAAACTCAGACTTGCTTTAAACATATACTTTTGCCACAGCAAACAGATTAACACATGCGCATTAAAAACACATAGTTTGCACATACACACACGGGAAAACAATCATCTTCAAGTGATTTGGAAGTGGGGGAAGTGTCAACTGAAAATATCTATTTTTGGGGTTGATTTTCAAGGGGAGAGCGCGAACGCAGTCCCCCACACTTATAAATTGCGCACCCGAGTCGTCCACATTTGGGACGATCGCAGGGGTCAACCAAACCGAGGTGCAATGGAAAGGTCTCGCCCCGGGCCCACAGCCTTGCGGATCACTGTAAAGCCTGTGCCAGGTAAGTATGCTTGGGACAGGTTCCAGTTTTCACTTACATCACCCTGGCGTTGCCCTATTCAGGTGTCACATCATCAACGCTTCACATATATTTCATGGCAGGTTAATTGTTCGTACAGTTTATTGTACAGAACAGTCCATTAGTACCTTCACTTTGTGAAAAAATTACTGATAGATAAAAACACACACAGACGGATTTATTTCCATTTAGACTGCATGCACGTGCATCTCTGATCCGGGACGCAGGGGAGACAACTTGACAGTCCAAACACAACAACTGGCTGACAAAGCGATCCCATCTGAAATACATCAAACTCAGACTTGCTTTAAACATATACTTTTGCCACAGCAAACAGATTAACACATGCGCATTAAAAACACATAGTTTGCACATACACACACGGGAAAACAATCATCTTCAAGTGATTTGGAAGTGGGGGAAGTGTCAACTGAAAATATCTATTTTTGGGGTTGATTTTCAAGGGGAGAGCGCGAACGCAGTCCCCCACACTTATAAATTGCGCACCCGAGTCGTCCACATTTGGGACGATCGCAGGGGTCAACCAAACCGAGGTGCAATGGAAAGGTCTCGCCCCGGGCCCACAGCCTTGCGGATCACTGTAAAGCCTGTGCCAGGTAAGTATGCTTGGGACAGGTTCCAGTTTTCACTTACATCACCCTGGCGTTGCCCTATTCAGGTGTCACATCATCAACGCTTCACATATATTTCATGGCAGGTTAATTGTTCGTACAGTTTATTGTACAGAACAGTCCATTAGTACCTTCACTTTGTGAAAAAATTACTGATAGATAAAAACACACACAGACGGATTTATTTCCATTTAGACTGCATGCACGTGCATCTCTGATCCGGGACGCAGGGGAGACAACTTGACAGTCCAAACACAACAACTGGCTGACAAAGCGATCCCATCTGAAATACATCAAACTCAGACTTGCTTTAAACATATACTTTTGCCACAGCAAACAGATTAACACATGCGCATTAAAAACACATAGTTTGCACATACACACACGGGAAAACAATCATCTTCAAGTGATTTGGAAGTGGGGGAAGTGTCAACTGAAAATATCTATTTTTGGGGTTGATTTTCAAGGGGAGAGCGCGAACGCAGTCCCCCACACTTATAAATTGCGCACCCGAGTCGTCCACATTTGGGACGATCGCAGGGGTCAACCAAACCGAGGTGCAATGGAAAGGTCTCGCCCCGGGCCCACAGCCTTGCGGATCACTGTAAAGCCTGTGCCAGGTAAGTATGCTTGGGACAGGTTCCAGTTTTCACTTACATCACCCTGGCGTTGCCCTATTCAGGTGTCACATCATCAACGCTTCACATATATTTCATGGCAGGTTAATTGTTCGTACAGTTTATTGTACAGAACAGTCCATTAGTACCTTCACTTTGTGAAAAAATTACTGATAGATAAAAACACACACAGACGGATTTATTTCCATTTAGACTGCATGCACGTGCATCTCTGATCCGGGACGCAGGGGAGACAACTTGACAGTCCAAACACAACAACTGGCTGACAAAGCGATCCCATCTGAAATACATCAAACTCAGACTTGCTTTAAACATATACTTTTGCCACAGCAAACAGATTAACACATGCGCATTAAAAACACATAGTTTGCACATACACACACGGGAAAACAATCATCTTCAAGTGATTTGGAAGTGGGGGAAGTGTCAACTGAAAATATCTATTTTTGGGGTTGATTTTCAAGGGGAGAGCGCGAACGCAGTCCCCCACACTTATAAATTGCGCACCCGAGTCGTCCACATTTGGGACGATCGCAGGGGTCAACCAAACCGAGGTGCAATGGAAAGGTCTCGCCCCGGGCCCACAGCCTTGCGGATCACTGTAAAGCCTGTGCCAGGTAAGTATGCTTGGGACAGGTTCCAGTTTTCACTTACATCACCCTGGCGTTGCCCTATTCAGGTGTCACATCATCAACGCTTCACATATATTTCATGGCAGGTTAATTGTTCGTACAGTTTATTGTACAGAACAGTCCATTAGTACCTTCACTTTGTGAAAAAATTACTGATAGATAAAAACACACACAGACGGATTTATTTCCATTTAGACTGCATGCACGTGCATCTCTGATCCGGGACGCAGGGGAGACAACTTGACAGTCCAAACACAACAACTGGCTGACAAAGCGATCCCATCTGAAATACATCAAACTCAGACTTGCTTTAAACATATACTTTTGCCACAGCAAACAGATTAACACATGCGCATTAAAAACACATAGTTTGCACATACACACACGGGAAAACAATCATCTTCAAGTGATTTGGAAGTGGGGGAAGTGTCAACTGAAAATATCTATTTTTGGGGTTGATTTTCAAGGGGAGAGCGCGAACGCAGTCCCCCACACTTATAAATTGCGCACCCGAGTCGTCCACATTTGGGACGATCGCAGGGGTCAACCAAACCGAGGTGCAATGGAAAGGTCTCGCCCCGGGCCCACAGCCTTGCGGATCACTGTAAAGCCTGTGCCAGGTAAGTATGCTTGGGACAGGTTCCAGTTTTCACTTACATCACCCTGGCGTTGCCCTATTCAGGTGTCACATCATCAACGCTTCACATATATTTCATGGCAGGTTAATTGTTCGTACAGTTTATTGTACAGAACAGTCCATTAGTACCTTCACTTTGTGAAAAAATTACTGATAGATAAAAACACACACAGACGGATTTATTTCCATTTAGACTGCATGCACGTGCATCTCTGATCCGGGACGCAGGGGAGACAACTTGACAGTCCAAACACAACAACTGGCTGACAAAGCGATCCCATCTGAAATACATCAAACTCAGACTTGCTTTAAACATATACTTTTGCCACAGCAAACAGATTAACACATGCGCATTAAAAACACATAGTTTGCACATACACACACGGGAAAACAATCATCTTCAAGTGATTTGGAAGTGGGGGAAGTGTCAACTGAAAATATCTATTTTTGGGGTTGATTTTCAAGGGGAGAGCGCGAACGCAGTCCCCCACACTTATAAATTGCGCACCCGAGTCGTCCACATTTGGGACGATCGCAGGGGTCAACCAAACCGAGGTGCAATGGAAAGGTCTCGCCCCGGGCCCACAGCCTTGCGGATCACTGTAAAGCCTGTGCCAGGTAAGTATGCTTGGGACAGGTTCCAGTTTTCACTTACATCACCCTGGCGTTGCCCTATTCAGGTGTCACATCATCAACGCTTCACATATATTTCATGGCAGGTTAATTGTTCGTACAGTTTATTGTACAGAACAGTCCATTAGTACCTTCACTTTGTGAAAAAATTACTGATAGATAAAAACACACACAGACGGATTTATTTCCATTTAGACTGCATGCACGTGCATCTCTGATCCGGGACGCAGGGGAGACAACTTGACAGTCCAAACACAACAACTGGCTGACAAAGCGATCCCATCTGAAATACATCAAACTCAGACTTGCTTTAAACATATACTTTTGCCACAGCAAACAGATTAACACATGCGCATTAAAAACACATAGTTTGCACATACACACACGGGAAAACAATCATCTTCAAGTGATTTGGAAGTGGGGGAAGTGTCAACTGAAAATATCTATTTTTGGGGTTGATTTTCAAGGGGAGAGCGCGAACGCAGTCCCCCACACTTATAAATTGCGCACCCGAGTCGTCCACATTTGGGACGATCGCAGGGGTCAACCAAACCGAGGTGCAATGGAAAGGTCTCGCCCCGGGCCCACAGCCTTGCGGATCACTGTAAAGCCTGTGCCAGGTAAGTATGCTTGGGACAGGTTCCAGTTTTCACTTACATCACCCTGGCGTTGCCCTATTCAGGTGTCACATCATCAACGCTTCACATATATTTCATGGCAGGTTAATTGTTCGTACAGTTTATTGTACAGAACAGTCCATTAGTACCTTCACTTTGTGAAAAAATTACTGATAGATAAAAACACACACAGACGGATTTATTTCCATTTAGACTGCATGCACGTGCATCTCTGATCCGGGACGCAGGGGAGACAACTTGACAGTCCAAACACAACAACTGGCTGACAAAGCGATCCCATCTGAAATACATCAAACTCAGACTTGCTTTAAACATATACTTTTGCCACAGCAAACAGATTAACACATGCGCATTAAAAACACATAGTTTGCACATACACACACGGGAAAACAATCATCTTCAAGTGATTTGGAAGTGGGGGAAGTGTCAACTGAAAATATCTATTTTTGGGGTTGATTTTCAAGGGGAGAGCGCGAACGCAGTCCCCCACACTTATAAATTGCGCACCCGAGTCGTCCACATTTGGGACGATCGCAGGGGTCAACCAAACCGAGGTGCAATGGAAAGGTCTCGCCCCGGGCCCACAGCCTTGCGGATCACTGTAAAGCCTGTGCCAGGTAAGTATGCTTGGGACAGGTTCCAGTTTTCACTTACATCACCCTGGCGTTGCCCTATTCAGGTGTCACATCATCAACGCTTCACATATATTTCATGGCAGGTTAATTGTTCGTACAGTTTATTGTACAGAACAGTCCATTAGTACCTTCACTTTGTGAAAAAATTACTGATAGATAAAAACACACACAGACGGATTTATTTCCATTTAGACTGCATGCACGTGCATCTCTGATCCGGGACGCAGGGGAGACAACTTGACAGTCCAAACACAACAACTGGCTGACAAAGCGATCCCATCTGAAATACATCAAACTCAGACTTGCTTTAAACATATACTTTTGCCACAGCAAACAGATTAACACATGCGCATTAAAAACACATAGTTTGCACATACACACACGGGAAAACAATCATCTTCAAGTGATTTGGAAGTGGGGGAAGTGTCAACTGAAAATATCTATTTTTGGGGTTGATTTTCAAGGGGAGAGCGCGAACGCAGTCCCCCACACTTATAAATTGCGCACCCGAGTCGTCCACATTTGGGACGATCGCAGGGGTCAACCAAACCGAGGTGCAATGGAAAGGTCTCGCCCCGGGCCCACAGCCTTGCGGATCACTGTAAAGCCTGTGCCAGGTAAGTATGCTTGGGACAGGTTCCAGTTTTCACTTACATCACCCTGGCGTTGCCCTATTCAGGTGTCACATCATCAACGCTTCACATATATTTCATGGCAGGTTAATTGTTCGTACAGTTTATTGTACAGAACAGTCCATTAGTACCTTCACTTTGTGAAAAAATTACTGATAGATAAAAACACACACAGACGGATTTATTTCCATTTAGACTGCATGCACGTGCATCTCTGATCCGGGACGCAGGGGAGACAACTTGACAGTCCAAACACAACAACTGGCTGACAAAGCGATCCCATCTGAAATACATCAAACTCAGACTTGCTTTAAACATATACTTTTGCCACAGCAAACAGATTAACACATGCGCATTAAAAACACATAGTTTGCACATACACACACGGGAAAACAATCATCTTCAAGTGATTTGGAAGTGGGGGAAGTGTCAACTGAAAATATCTATTTTTGGGGTTGATTTTCAAGGGGAGAGCGCGAACGCAGTCCCCCACACTTATAAATTGCGCACCCGAGTCGTCCACATTTGGGACGATCGCAGGGGTCAACCAAACCGAGGTGCAATGGAAAGGTCTCGCCCCGGGCCCACAGCCTTGCGGATCACTGTAAAGCCTGTGCCAGGTAAGTATGCTTGGGACAGGTTCCAGTTTTCACTTACATCACCCTGGCGTTGCCCTATTCAGGTGTCACATCATCAACGCTTCACATATATTTCATGGCAGGTTAATTGTTCGTACAGTTTATTGTACAGAACAGTCCATTAGTACCTTCACTTTGTGAAAAAATTACTGATAGATAAAAACACACACAGACGGATTTATTTCCATTTAGACTGCATGCACGTGCATCTCTGATCCGGGACGCAGGGGAGACAACTTGACAGTCCAAACACAACAACTGGCTGACAAAGCGATCCCATCTGAAATACATCAAACTCAGACTTGCTTTAAACATATACTTTTGCCACAGCAAACAGATTAACACATGCGCATTAAAAACACATAGTTTGCACATACACACACGGGAAAACAATCATCTTCAAGTGATTTGGAAGTGGGGGAAGTGTCAACTGAAAATATCTATTTTTGGGGTTGATTTTCAAGGGGAGAGCGCGAACGCAGTCCCCCACACTTATAAATTGCGCACCCGAGTCGTCCACATTTGGGACGATCGCAGGGGTCAACCAAACCGAGGTGCAATGGAAAGGTCTCGCCCCGGGCCCACAGCCTTGCGGATCACTGTAAAGCCTGTGCCAGGTAAGTATGCTTGGGACAGGTTCCAGTTTTCACTTACATCACCCTGGCGTTGCCCTATTCAGGTGTCACATCATCAACGCTTCACATATATTTCATGGCAGGTTAATTGTTCGTACAGTTTATTGTACAGAACAGTCCATTAGTACCTTCACTTTGTGAAAAAATTACTGATAGATAAAAACACACACAGACGGATTTATTTCCATTTAGACTGCATGCACGTGCATCTCTGATCCGGGACGCAGGGGAGACAACTTGACAGTCCAAACACAACAACTGGCTGACAAAGCGATCCCATCTGAAATACATCAAACTCAGACTTGCTTTAAACATATACTTTTGCCACAGCAAACAGATTAACACATGCGCATTAAAAACACATAGTTTGCACATACACACACGGGAAAACAATCATCTTCAAGTGATTTGGAAGTGGGGGAAGTGTCAACTGAAAATATCTATTTTTGGGGTTGATTTTCAAGGGGAGAGCGCGAACGCAGTCCCCCACACTTATAAATTGCGCACCCGAGTCGTCCACATTTGGGACGATCGCAGGGGTCAACCAAACCGAGGTGCAATGGAAAGGTCTCGCCCCGGGCCCACAGCCTTGCGGATCACTGTAAAGCCTGTGCCAGGTAAGTATGCTTGGGACAGGTTCCAGTTTTCACTTACATCACCCTGGCGTTGCCCTATTCAGGTGTCACATCATCAACGCTTCACATATATTTCATGGCAGGTTAATTGTTCGTACAGTTTATTGTACAGAACAGTCCATTAGTACCTTCACTTTGTGAAAAAATTACTGATAGATAAAAACACACACAGACGGATTTATTTCCATTTAGACTGCATGCACGTGCATCTCTGATCCGGGACGCAGGGGAGACAACTTGACAGTCCAAACACAACAACTGGCTGACAAAGCGATCCCATCTGAAATACATCAAACTCAGACTTGCTTTAAACATATACTTTTGCCACAGCAAACAGATTAACACATGCGCATTAAAAACACATAGTTTGCACATACACACACGGGAAAACAATCATCTTCAAGTGATTTGGAAGTGGGGGAAGTGTCAACTGAAAATATCTATTTTTGGGGTTGATTTTCAAGGGGAGAGCGCGAACGCAGTCCCCCACACTTATAAATTGCGCACCCGAGTCGTCCACATTTGGGACGATCGCAGGGGTCAACCAAACCGAGGTGCAATGGAAAGGTCTCGCCCCGGGCCCACAGCCTTGCGGATCACTGTAAAGCCTGTGCCAGGTAAGTATGCTTGGGACAGGTTCCAGTTTTCACTTACATCACCCTGGCGTTGCCCTATTCAGGTGTCACATCATCAACGCTTCACATATATTTCATGGCAGGTTAATTGTTCGTACAGTTTATTGTACAGAACAGTCCATTAGTACCTTCACTTTGTGAAAAAATTACTGATAGATAAAAACACACACAGACGGATTTATTTCCATTTAGACTGCATGCACGTGCATCTCTGATCCGGGACGCAGGGGAGACAACTTGACAGTCCAAACACAACAACTGGCTGACAAAGCGATCCCATCTGAAATACATCAAACTCAGACTTGCTTTAAACATATACTTTTGCCACAGCAAACAGATTAACACATGCGCATTAAAAACACATAGTTTGCACATACACACACGGGAAAACAATCATCTTCAAGTGATTTGGAAGTGGGGGAAGTGTCAACTGAAAATATCTATTTTTGGGGTTGATTTTCAAGGGGAGAGCGCGAACGCAGTCCCCCACACTTATAAATTGCGCACCCGAGTCGTCCACATTTGGGACGATCGCAGGGGTCAACCAAACCGAGGTGCAATGGAAAGGTCTCGCCCCGGGCCCACAGCCTTGCGGATCACTGTAAAGCCTGTGCCAGGTAAGTATGCTTGGGACAGGTTCCAGTTTTCACTTACATCACCCTGGCGTTGCCCTATTCAGGTGTCACATCATCAACGCTTCACATATATTTCATGGCAGGTTAATTGTTCGTACAGTTTATTGTACAGAACAGTCCATTAGTACCTTCACTTTGTGAAAAAATTACTGATAGATAAAAACACACACAGACGGATTTATTTCCATTTAGACTGCATGCACGTGCATCTCTGATCCGGGACGCAGGGGAGACAACTTGACAGTCCAAACACAACAACTGGCTGACAAAGCGATCCCATCTGAAATACATCAAACTCAGACTTGCTTTAAACATATACTTTTGCCACAGCAAACAGATTAACACATGCGCATTAAAAACACATAGTTTGCACATACACACACGGGAAAACAATCATCTTCAAGTGATTTGGAAGTGGGGGAAGTGTCAACTGAAAATATCTATTTTTGGGGTTGATTTTCAAGGGGAGAGCGCGAACGCAGTCCCCCACACTTATAAATTGCGCACCCGAGTCGTCCACATTTGGGACGATCGCAGGGGTCAACCAAACCGAGGTGCAATGGAAAGGTCTCGCCCCGGGCCCACAGCCTTGCGGATCACTGTAAAGCCTGTGCCAGGTAAGTATGCTTGGGACAGGTTCCAGTTTTCACTTACATCACCCTGGCGTTGCCCTATTCAGGTGTCACATCATCAACGCTTCACATATATTTCATGGCAGGTTAATTGTTCGTACAGTTTATTGTACAGAACAGTCCATTAGTACCTTCACTTTGTGAAAAAATTACTGATAGATAAAAACACACACAGACGGATTTATTTCCATTTAGACTGCATGCACGTGCATCTCTGATCCGGGACGCAGGGGAGACAACTTGACAGTCCAAACACAACAACTGGCTGACAAAGCGATCCCATCTGAAATACATCAAACTCAGACTTGCTTTAAACATATACTTTTGCCACAGCAAACAGATTAACACATGCGCATTAAAAACACATAGTTTGCACATACACACACGGGAAAACAATCATCTTCAAGTGATTTGGAAGTGGGGGAAGTGTCAACTGAAAATATCTATTTTTGGGGTTGATTTTCAAGGGGAGAGCGCGAACGCAGTCCCCCACACTTATAAATTGCGCACCCGAGTCGTCCACATTTGGGACGATCGCAGGGGTCAACCAAACCGAGGTGCAATGGAAAGGTCTCGCCCCGGGCCCACAGCCTTGCGGATCACTGTAAAGCCTGTGCCAGGTAAGTATGCTTGGGACAGGTTCCAGTTTTCACTTACATCACCCTGGCGTTGCCCTATTCAGGTGTCACATCATCAACGCTTCACATATATTTCATGGCAGGTTAATTGTTCGTACAGTTTATTGTACAGAACAGTCCATTAGTACCTTCACTTTGTGAAAAAATTACTGATAGATAAAAACACACACAGACGGATTTATTTCCATTTAGACTGCATGCACGTGCATCTCTGATCCGGGACGCAGGGGAGACAACTTGACAGTCCAAACACAACAACTGGCTGACAAAGCGATCCCATCTGAAATACATCAAACTCAGACTTGCTTTAAACATATACTTTTGCCACAGCAAACAGATTAACACATGCGCATTAAAAACACATAGTTTGCACATACACACACGGGAAAACAATCATCTTCAAGTGATTTGGAAGTGGGGGAAGTGTCAACTGAAAATATCTATTTTTGGGGTTGATTTTCAAGGGGAGAGCGCGAACGCAGTCCCCCACACTTATAAATTGCGCACCCGAGTCGTCCACATTTGGGACGATCGCAGGGGTCAACCAAACCGAGGTGCAATGGAAAGGTCTCGCCCCGGGCCCACAGCCTTGCGGATCACTGTAAAGCCTGTGCCAGGTAAGTATGCTTGGGACAGGTTCCAGTTTTCACTTACATCACCCTGGCGTTGCCCTATTCAGGTGTCACATCATCAACGCTTCACATATATTTCATGGCAGGTTAATTGTTCGTACAGTTTATTGTACAGAACAGTCCATTAGTACCTTCACTTTGTGAAAAAATTACTGATAGATAAAAACACACACAGACGGATTTATTTCCATTTAGACTGCATGCACGTGCATCTCTGATCCGGGACGCAGGGGAGACAACTTGACAGTCCAAACACAACAACTGGCTGACAAAGCGATCCCATCTGAAATACATCAAACTCAGACTTGCTTTAAACATATACTTTTGCCACAGCAAACAGATTAACACATGCGCATTAAAAACACATAGTTTGCACATACACACACGGGAAAACAATCATCTTCAAGTGATTTGGAAGTGGGGGAAGTGTCAACTGAAAATATCTATTTTTGGGGTTGATTTTCAAGGGGAGAGCGCGAACGCAGTCCCCCACACTTATAAATTGCGCACCCGAGTCGTCCACATTTGGGACGATCGCAGGGGTCAACCAAACCGAGGTGCAATGGAAAGGTCTCGCCCCGGGCCCACAGCCTTGCGGATCACTGTAAAGCCTGTGCCAGGTAAGTATGCTTGGGACAGGTTCCAGTTTTCACTTACATCACCCTGGCGTTGCCCTATTCAGGTGTCACATCATCAACGCTTCACATATATTTCATGGCAGGTTAATTGTTCGTACAGTTTATTGTACAGAACAGTCCATTAGTACCTTCACTTTGTGAAAAAATTACTGATAGATAAAAACACACACAGACGGATTTATTTCCATTTAGACTGCATGCACGTGCATCTCTGATCCGGGACGCAGGGGAGACAACTTGACAGTCCAAACACAACAACTGGCTGACAAAGCGATCCCATCTGAAATACATCAAACTCAGACTTGCTTTAAACATATACTTTTGCCACAGCAAACAGATTAACACATGCGCATTAAAAACACATAGTTTGCACATACACACACGGGAAAACAATCATCTTCAAGTGATTTGGAAGTGGGGGAAGTGTCAACTGAAAATATCTATTTTTGGGGTTGATTTTCAAGGGGAGAGCGCGAACGCAGTCCCCCACACTTATAAATTGCGCACCCGAGTCGTCCACATTTGGGACGATCGCAGGGGTCAACCAAACCGAGGTGCAATGGAAAGGTCTCGCCCCGGGCCCACAGCCTTGCGGATCACTGTAAAGCCTGTGCCAGGTAAGTATGCTTGGGACAGGTTCCAGTTTTCACTTACATCACCCTGGCGTTGCCCTATTCAGGTGTCACATCATCAACGCTTCACATATATTTCATGGCAGGTTAATTGTTCGTACAGTTTATTGTACAGAACAGTCCATTAGTACCTTCACTTTGTGAAAAAATTACTGATAGATAAAAACACACACAGACGGATTTATTTCCATTTAGACTGCATGCACGTGCATCTCTGATCCGGGACGCAGGGGAGACAACTTGACAGTCCAAACACAACAACTGGCTGACAAAGCGATCCCATCTGAAATACATCAAACTCAGACTTGCTTTAAACATATACTTTTGCCACAGCAAACAGATTAACACATGCGCATTAAAAACACATAGTTTGCACATACACACACGGGAAAACAATCATCTTCAAGTGATTTGGAAGTGGGGGAAGTGTCAACTGAAAATATCTATTTTTGGGGTTGATTTTCAAGGGGAGAGCGCGAACGCAGTCCCCCACACTTATAAATTGCGCACCCGAGTCGTCCACATTTGGGACGATCGCAGGGGTCAACCAAACCGAGGTGCAATGGAAAGGTCTCGCCCCGGGCCCACAGCCTTGCGGATCACTGTAAAGCCTGTGCCAGGTAAGTATGCTTGGGACAGGTTCCAGTTTTCACTTACATCACCCTGGCGTTGCCCTATTCAGGTGTCACATCATCAACGCTTCACATATATTTCATGGCAGGTTAATTGTTCGTACAGTTTATTGTACAGAACAGTCCATTAGTACCTTCACTTTGTGAAAAAATTACTGATAGATAAAAACACACACAGACGGATTTATTTCCATTTAGACTGCATGCACGTGCATCTCTGATCCGGGACGCAGGGGAGACAACTTGACAGTCCAAACACAACAACTGGCTGACAAAGCGATCCCATCTGAAATACATCAAACTCAGACTTGCTTTAAACATATACTTTTGCCACAGCAAACAGATTAACACATGCGCATTAAAAACACATAGTTTGCACATACACACACGGGAAAACAATCATCTTCAAGTGATTTGGAAGTGGGGGAAGTGTCAACTGAAAATATCTATTTTTGGGGTTGATTTTCAAGGGGAGAGCGCGAACGCAGTCCCCCACACTTATAAATTGCGCACCCGAGTCGTCCACATTTGGGACGATCGCAGGGGTCAACCAAACCGAGGTGCAATGGAAAGGTCTCGCCCCGGGCCCACAGCCTTGCGGATCACTGTAAAGCCTGTGCCAGGTAAGTATGCTTGGGACAGGTTCCAGTTTTCACTTACATCACCCTGGCGTTGCCCTATTCAGGTGTCACATCATCAACGCTTCACATATATTTCATGGCAGGTTAATTGTTCGTACAGTTTATTGTACTGAACAGTCCATTAGTACCTTCACTTTGTGAAAAAATTACTGATAGATAAAAACACACACAGACGGATTTATTTCCATTTAGACTGCATGCACGTGCATCTCTGATCCGGGACGCAGGGGAGACAACTTGACAGTCCAAACACAACAACTGGCTGACAAAGCGATCCCATCTGAAATACATCAAACTCAGACTTGCTTTAAACATATACTTTTGCCACAGCAAACAGATTAACACATGCGCATTAAAAACACATAGTTTGCACATACACACACGGGAAAACAATCATCTTCAAGTGATTTGGAAGTGGGGGAAGTGTCAACTGAAAATATCTATTTTTGGGGTTGATTTTCAAGGGGAGAGCGCGAACGCAGTCCCCCACACTTATAAATTGCGCACCCGAGTCGTCCACATTTGGGACGATCGCAGGGGTCAACCAAACCGAGGTGCAATGGAAAGGTCTCGCCCCGGGCCCACAGCCTTGCGGATCACTGTAAAGCCTGTGCCAGGTAAGTATGCTTGGGACAGGTTCCAGTTTTCACTTACATCACCCTGGCGTTGCCCTATTCAGGTGTCACATCATCAACGCTTCACATATATTTCATGGCAGGTTAATTGTTCGTACAGTTTATTGTACAGAACAGTCCATTAGTACCTTCACTTTGTGAAAAAATTACTGATAGATAAAAACACACACAGACGGATTTATTTCCATTTAGACTGCATGCACGTGCATCTCTGATCCGGGACGCAGGGGAGACAACTTGACAGTCCAAACACAACAACTGGCTGACAAAGCGATCCCATCTGAAATACATCAAACTCAGACTTGCTTTAAACATATACTTTTGCCACAGCAAACAGATTAACACATGCGCATTAAAAACACATAGTTTGCACATACACACACGGGAAAACAATCATCTTCAAGTGATTTGGAAGTGGGGGAAGTGTCAACTGAAAATATCTATTTTTGGGGTTGATTTTCAAGGGGAGAGCGCGAACGCAGTCCCCCACACTTATAAATTGCGCACCCGAGTCGTCCACATTTGGGACGATCGCAGGGGTCAACCAAACCGAGGTGCAATGGAAAGGTCTCGCCCCGGGCCCACAGCCTTGCGGATCACTGTAAAGCCTGTGCCAGGTAAGTATGCTTGGGACAGGTTCCAGTTTTCACTTACATCACCCTGGCGTTGCCCTATTCAGGTGTCACATCATCAACGCTTCACATATATTTCATGGCAGGTTAATTGTTCGTACAGTTTATTGTACAGAACAGTCCATTAGTACCTTCACTTTGTGAAAAAATTACTGATAGATAAAAACACACACAGACGGATTTATTTCCATTTAGACTGCATGCACGTGCATCTCTGATCCGGGACGCAGGGGAGACAACTTGACAGTCCAAACACAACAACTGGCTGACAAAGCGATCCCATCTGAAATACATCAAACTCAGACTTGCTTTAAACATATACTTTTGCCACAGCAAACAGATTAACACATGCGCATTAAAAACACATAGTTTGCACATACACACACGGGAAAACAATCATCTTCAAGTGATTTGGAAGTGGGGGAAGTGTCAACTGAAAATATCTATTTTTGGGGTTGATTTTCAAGGGGAGAGCGCGAACGCAGTCCCCCACACTTATAAATTGCGCACCCGAGTCGTCCACATTTGGGACGATCGCAGGGGTCAACCAAACCGAGGTGCAATGGAAAGGTCTCGCCCCGGGCCCACAGCCTTGCGGATCACTGTAAAGCCTGTGCCAGGTAAGTATGCTTGGGACAGGTTCCAGTTTTCACTTACATCACCCTGGCGTTGCCCTATTCAGGTGTCACATCATCAACGCTTCACATATATTTCATGGCAGGTTAATTGTTCGTACAGTTTATTGTACAGAACAGTCCATTAGTACCTTCACTTTGTGAAAAAATTACTGATAGATAAAAACACACACAGACGGATTTATTTCCATTTAGACTGCATGCACGTGCATCTCTGATCCGGGACGCAGGGGAGACAACTTGACAGTCCAAACACAACAACTGGCTGACAAAGCGATCCCATCTGAAATACATCAAACTCAGACTTGCTTTAAACATATACTTTTGCCACAGCAAACAGATTAACACATGCGCATTAAAAACACATAGTTTGCACATACACACACGGGAAAACAATCATCTTCAAGTGATTTGGAAGTGGGGGAAGTGTCAACTGAAAATATCTATTTTTGGGGTTGATTTTCAAGGGGAGAGCGCGAACGCAGTCCCCCACACTTATAAATTGCGCACCCGAGTCGTCCACATTTGGGACGATCGCAGGGGTCAACCAAACCGAGGTGCAATGGAAAGGTCTCGCCCCGGGCCCACAGCCTTGCGGATCACTGTAAAGCCTGTGCCAGGTAAGTATGCTTGGGACAGGTTCCAGTTTTCACTTACATCACCCTGGCGTTGCCCTATTCAGGTGTCACATCATCAACGCTTCACATATATTTCATGGCAGGTTAATTGTTCGTACAGTTTATTGTACAGAACAGTCCATTAGTACCTTCACTTTGTGAAAAAATTACTGATAGATAAAAACACACACAGACGGATTTATTTCCATTTAGACTGCATGCACGTGCATCTCTGATCCGGGACGCAGGGGAGACAACTTGACAGTCCAAACACAACAACTGGCTGACAAAGCGATCCCATCTGAAATACATCAAACTCAGACTTGCTTTAAACATATACTTTTGCCACAGCAAACAGATTAACACATGCGCATTAAAAACACATAGTTTGCACATACACACACGGGAAAACAATCATCTTCAAGTGATTTGGAAGTGGGGGAAGTGTCAACTGAAAATATCTATTTTTGGGGTTGATTTTCAAGGGGAGAGCGCGAACGCAGTCCCCCACACTTATAAATTGCGCACCCGAGTCGTCCACATTTGGGACGATCGCAGGGGTCAACCAAACCGAGGTGCAATGGAAAGGTCTCGCCCCGGGCCCACAGCCTTGCGGATCACTGTAAAGCCTGTGCCAGGTAAGTATGCTTGGGACAGGTTCCAGTTTTCACTTACATCACCCTGGCGTTGCCCTATTCAGGTGTCACATCATCAACGCTTCACATATATTTCATGGCAGGTTAATTGTTCGTACAGTTTATTGTACAGAACAGTCCATTAGTACCTTCACTTTGTGAAAAAATTACTGATAGATAAAAACACACACAGACGGATTTATTTCCATTTAGACTGCATGCACGTGCATCTCTGATCCGGGACGCAGGGGAGACAACTTGACAGTCCAAACACAACAACTGGCTGACAAAGCGATCCCATCTGAAATACATCAAACTCAGACTTGCTTTAAACATATACTTTTGCCACAGCAAACAGATTAACACATGCGCATTAAAAACACATAGTTTGCACATACACACACGGGAAAACAATCATCTTCAAGTGATTTGGAAGTGGGGGAAGTGTCAACTGAAAATATCTATTTTTGGGGTTGATTTTCAAGGGGAGAGCGCGAACGCAGTCCCCCACACTTATAAATTGCGCACCCGAGTCGTCCACATTTGGGACGATCGCAGGGGTCAACCAAACCGAGGTGCAATGGAAAGGTCTCGCCCCGGGCCCACAGCCTTGCGGATCACTGTAAAGCCTGTGCCAGGTAAGTATGCTTGGGACAGGTTCCAGTTTTCACTTACATCACCCTGGCGTTGCCCTATTCAGGTGTCACATCATCAACGCTTCACATATATTTCATGGCAGGTTAATTGTTCGTACAGTTTATTGTACAGAACAGTCCATTAGTACCTTCACTTTGTGAAAAAATTACTGATAGATAAAAACACACACAGACGGATTTATTTCCATTTAGACTGCATGCACGTGCATCTCTGATCCGGGACGCAGGGGAGACAACTTGACAGTCCAAACACAACAACTGGCTGACAAAGCGATCCCATCTGAAATACATCAAACTCAGACTTGCTTTAAACATATACTTTTGCCACAGCAAACAGATTAACACATGCGCATTAAAAACACATAGTTTGCACATACACACACGGGAAAACAATCATCTTCAAGTGATTTGGAAGTGGGGGAAGTGTCAACTGAAAATATCTATTTTTGGGGTTGATTTTCAAGGGGAGAGCGCGAACGCAGTCCCCCACACTTATAAATTGCGCACCCGAGTCGTCCACATTTGGGACGATCGCAGGGGTCAACCAAACCGAGGTGCAATGGAAAGGTCTCGCCCCGGGCCCACAGCCTTGCGGATCACTGTAAAGCCTGTGCCAGGTAAGTATGCTTGGGACAGGTTCCAGTTTTCACTTACATCACCCTGGCGTTGCCCTATTCAGGTGTCACATCATCAACGCTTCACATATATTTCATGGCAGGTTAATTGTTCGTACAGTTTATTGTACAGAACAGTCCATTAGTACCTTCACTTTGTGAAAAAATTACTGATAGATAAAAACACACACAGACGGATTTATTTCCATTTAGACTGCATGCACGTGCATCTCTGATCCGGGACGCAGGGGAGACAACTTGACAGTCCAAACACAACAACTGGCTGACAAAGCGATCCCATCTGAAATACATCAAACTCAGACTTGCTTTAAACATATACTTTTGCCACAGCAAACAGATTAACACATGCGCATTAAAAACACATAGTTTGCACATACACACACGGGAAAACAATCATCTTCAAGTGATTTGGAAGTGGGGGAAGTGTCAACTGAAAATATCTATTTTTGGGGTTGATTTTCAAGGGGAGAGCGCGAACGCAGTCCCCCACACTTATAAATTGCGCACCCGAGTCGTCCACATTTGGGACGATCGCAGGGGTCAACCAAACCGAGGTGCAATGGAAAGGTCTCGCCCCGGGCCCACAGCCTTGCGGATCACTGTAAAGCCTGTGCCAGGTAAGTATGCTTGGGACAGGTTCCAGTTTTCACTTACATCACCCTGGCGTTGCCCTATTCAGGTGTCACATCATCAACGCTTCACATATATTTCATGGCAGGTTAATTGTTCGTACAGTTTATTGTACAGAACAGTCCATTAGTACCTTCACTTTGTGAAAAAATTACTGATAGATAAAAACACACACAGACGGATTTATTTCCATTTAGACTGCATGCACGTGCATCTCTGATCCGGGACGCAGGGGAGACAACTTGACAGTCCAAACACAACAACTGGCTGACAAAGCGATCCCATCTGAAATACATCAAACTCAGACTTGCTTTAAACATATACTTTTGCCACAGCAAACAGATTAACACATGCGCATTAAAAACACATAGTTTGCACATACACACACGGGAAAACAATCATCTTCAAGTGATTTGGAAGTGGGGGAAGTGTCAACTGAAAATATCTATTTTTGGGGTTGATTTTCAAGGGGAGAGCGCGAACGCAGTCCCCCACACTTATAAATTGCGCACCCGAGTCGTCCACATTTGGGACGATCGCAGGGGTCAACCAAACCGAGGTGCAATGGAAAGGTCTCGCCCCGGGCCCACAGCCTTGCGGATCACTGTAAAGCCTGTGCCAGGTAAGTATGCTTGGGACAGGTTCCAGTTTTCACTTACATCACCCTGGCGTTGCCCTATTCAGGTGTCACATCATCAACGCTTCACATATATTTCATGGCAGGTTAATTGTTCGTACAGTTTATTGTACAGAACAGTCCATTAGTACCTTCACTTTGTGAAAAAATTACTGATAGATAAAAACACACACAGACGGATTTATTTCCATTTAGACTGCATGCACGTGCATCTCTGATCCGGGACGCAGGGGAGACAACTTGACAGTCCAAACACAACAACTGGCTGACAAAGCGATCCCATCTGAAATACATCAAACTCAGACTTGCTTTAAACATATACTTTTGCCACAGCAAACAGATTAACACATGCGCATTAAAAACACATAGTTTGCACATACACACACGGGAAAACAATCATCTTCAAGTGATTTGGAAGTGGGGGAAGTGTCAACTGAAAATATCTATTTTTGGGGTTGATTTTCAAGGGGAGAGCGCGAACGCAGTCCCCCACACTTATAAATTGCGCACCCGAGTCGTCCACATTTGGGACGATCGCAGGGGTCAACCAAACCGAGGTGCAATGGAAAGGTCTCGCCCCGGGCCCACAGCCTTGCGGATCACTGTAAAGCCTGTGCCAGGTAAGTATGCTTGGGACAGGTTCCAGTTTTCACTTACATCACCCTGGCGTTGCCCTATTCAGGTGTCACATCATCAACGCTTCACATATATTTCATGGCAGGTTAATTGTTCGTACAGTTTATTGTACAGAACAGTCCATTAGTACCTTCACTTTGTGAAAAAATTACTGATAGATAAAAACACACACAGACGGATTTATTTCCATTTAGACTGCATGCACGTGCATCTCTGATCCGGGACGCAGGGGAGACAACTTGACAGTCCAAACACAACAACTGGCTGACAAAGCGATCCCATCTGAAATACATCAAACTCAGACTTGCTTTAAACATATACTTTTGCCACAGCAAACAGATTAACACATGCGCATTAAAAACACATAGTTTGCACATACACACACGGGAAAACAATCATCTTCAAGTGATTTGGAAGTGGGGGAAGTGTCAACTGAAAATATCTATTTTTGGGGTTGATTTTCAAGGGGAGAGCGCGAACGCAGTCCCCCACACTTATAAATTGCGCACCCGAGTCGTCCACATTTGGGACGATCGCAGGGGTCAACCAAACCGAGGTGCAATGGAAAGGTCTCGCCCCGGGCCCACAGCCTTGCGGATCACTGTAAAGCCTGTGCCAGGTAAGTATGCTTGGGACAGGTTCCAGTTTTCACTTACATCACCCTGGCGTTGCCCTATTCAGGTGTCACATCATCAACGCTTCACATATATTTCATGGCAGGTTAATTGTTCGTACAGTTTATTGTACAGAACAGTCCATTAGTACCTTCACTTTGTGAAAAAATTACTGATAGATAAAAACACACACAGACGGATTTATTTCCATTTAGACTGCATGCACGTGCATCTCTGATCCGGGACGCAGGGGAGACAACTTGACAGTCCAAACACAACAACTGGCTGACAAAGCGATCCCATCTGAAATACATCAAACTCAGACTTGCTTTAAACATATACTTTTGCCACAGCAAACAGATTAACACATGCGCATTAAAAACACATAGTTTGCACATACACACACGGGAAAACAATCATCTTCAAGTGATTTGGAAGTGGGGGAAGTGTCAACTGAAAATATCTATTTTTGGGGTTGATTTTCAAGGGGAGAGCGCGAACGCAGTCCCCCACACTTATAAATTGCGCACCCGAGTCGTCCACATTTGGGACGATCGCAGGGGTCAACCAAACCGAGGTGCAATGGAAAGGTCTCGCCCCGGGCCCACAGCCTTGCGGATCACTGTAAAGCCTGTGCCAGGTAAGTATGCTTGGGACAGGTTCCAGTTTTCACTTACATCACCCTGGCGTTGCCCTATTCAGGTGTCACATCATCAACGCTTCACATATATTTCATGGCAGGTTAATTGTTCGTACAGTTTATTGTACAGAACAGTCCATTAGTACCTTCACTTTGTGAAAAAATTACTGATAGATAAAAACACACACAGACGGATTTATTTCCATTTAGACTGCATGCACGTGCATCTCTGATCCGGGACGCAGGGGAGACAACTTGACAGTCCAAACACAACAACTGGCTGACAAAGCGATCCCATCTGAAATACATCAAACTCAGACTTGCTTTAAACATATACTTTTGCCACAGCAAACAGATTAACACATGCGCATTAAAAACACATAGTTTGCACATACACACACGGGAAAACAATCATCTTCAAGTGATTTGGAAGTGGGGGAAGTGTCAACTGAAAATATCTATTTTTGGGGTTGATTTTCAAGGGGAGAGCGCGAACGCAGTCCCCCACACTTATAAATTGCGCACCCGAGTCGTCCACATTTGGGACGATCGCAGGGGTCAACCAAACCGAGGTGCAATGGAAAGGTCTCGCCCCGGGCCCACAGCCTTGCGGATCACTGTAAAGCCTGTGCCAGGTAAGTATGCTTGGGACAGGTTCCAGTTTTCACTTACATCACCCTGGCGTTGCCCTATTCAGGTGTCACATCATCAACGCTTCACATATATTTCATGGCAGGTTAATTGTTCGTACAGTTTATTGTACAGAACAGTCCATTAGTACCTTCACTTTGTGAAAAAATTACTGATAGATAAAAACACACACAGACGGATTTATTTCCATTTAGACTGCATGCACGTGCATCTCTGATCCGGGACGCAGGGGAGACAACTTGACAGTCCAAACACAACAACTGGCTGACAAAGCGATCCCATCTGAAATACATCAAACTCAGACTTGCTTTAAACATATACTTTTGCCACAGCAAACAGATTAACACATGCGCATTAAAAACACATAGTTTGCACATACACACACGGGAAAACAATCATCTTCAAGTGATTTGGAAGTGGGGGAAGTGTCAACTGAAAATATCTATTTTTGGGGTTGATTTTCAAGGGGAGAGCGCGAACGCAGTCCCCCACACTTATAAATTGCGCACCCGAGTCGTCCACATTTGGGACGATCGCAGGGGTCAACCAAACCGAGGTGCAATGGAAAGGTCTCGCCCCGGGCCCACAGCCTTGCGGATCACTGTAAAGCCTGTGCCAGGTAAGTATGCTTGGGACAGGTTCCAGTTTTCACTTACATCACCCTGGCGTTGCCCTATTCAGGTGTCACATCATCAACGCTTCACATATATTTCATGGCAGGTTAATTGTTCGTACAGTTTATTGTACAGAACAGTCCATTAGTACCTTCACTTTGTGAAAAAATTACTGATAGATAAAAACACACACAGACGGATTTATTTCCATTTAGACTGCATGCACGTGCATCTCTGATCCGGGACGCAGGGGAGACAACTTGACAGTCCAAACACAACAACTGGCTGACAAAGCGATCCCATCTGAAATACATCAAACTCAGACTTGCTTTAAACATATACTTTTGCCACAGCAAACAGATTAACACATGCGCATTAAAAACACATAGTT
Source organism: Haliotis asinina (assembly GCF_037392515.1). NCBI lineage: Eukaryota > Metazoa > Mollusca > Gastropoda > Lepetellida > Haliotidae > Haliotis > Haliotis asinina. Next base: position 24,862 of record NW_027133974.1, read on the forward strand.
TGCACATACACACACGGGAAAACAATCATCTTCAAGTGATTTGGAAGTGGGGGAAGTGTCAACTGAAAATATCTATTTTTGGGGTTGATTTTCAAGGGGAGAGCGCGAACGCAGTCCCCCACACTTATAAATTGCGCACCCGAGTCGTCCACATTTGGGACGATCGCAGGGGTCAACCAAACCGAGGTGCAATGGAAAGGTCTCGCCCCGGGCCCACAGCCTTGCGGATCACTGTAAAGCCTGTGCCAGGTAAGTATGCTTGGGACAGGTTCCAGTTTTCACTTACATCACCCTGGCGTTGCCCTATTCAGGTGTCACATCATCAACGCTTCACATATATTTCATGGCAGGTTAATTGTTCGTACAGTTTATTGTACAGAACAGTCCATTAGTACCTTCACTTTGTGAAAAAATTACTGATAGATAAAAACACACACAGACGGATTTATTTCCATTTAGACTGCATGCACGTGCATCTCTGATCCGGGACGCAGGGGAGACAACTTGACAGTCCAAACACAACAACTGGCTGACAAAGCGATCCCATCTGAAATACATCAAACTCAGACTTGCTTTAAACATATACTTTTGCCACAGCAAACAGATTAACACATGCGCATTAAAAACACATAGTTTGCACATACACACACGGGAAAACAATCATCTTCAAGTGATTTGGAAGTGGGGGAAGTGTCAACTGAAAATATCTATTTTTGGGGTTGATTTTCAAGGGGAGAGCGCGAACGCAGTCCCCCACACTTATAAATTGCGCACCCGAGTCGTCCACATTTGGGACGATCGCAGGGGTCAACCAAACCGAGGTGCAATGGAAAGGTCTCGCCCCGGGCCCACAGCCTTGCGGATCACTGTAAAGCCTGTGCCAGGTAAGTATGCTTGGGACAGGTTCCAGTTTTCACTTACATCACCCTGGCGTTGCCCTATTCAGGTGTCACATCATCAACGCTTCACATATATTTCATGGCAGGTTAATTGTTCGTACAGTTTATTGTACAGAACAGTCCATTAGTACCTTCACTTTGTGAAAAAATTACTGATAGATAAAAACACACACAGACGGATTTATTTCCATTTAGACTGCATGCACGTGCATCTCTGATCCGGGACGCAGGGGAGACAACTTGACAGTCCAAACACAACAACTGGCTGACAAAGCGATCCCATCTGAAATACATCAAACTCAGACTTGCTTTAAACATATACTTTTGCCACAGCAAACAGATTAACACATGCGCATTAAAAACACATAGTTTGCACATACACACACGGGAAAACAATCATCTTCAAGTGATTTGGAAGTGGGGGAAGTGTCAACTGAAAATATCTATTTTTGGGGTTGATTTTCAAGGGGAGAGCGCGAACGCAGTCCCCCACACTTATAAATTGCGCACCCGAGTCGTCCACATTTGGGACGATCGCAGGGGTCAACCAAACCGAGGTGCAATGGAAAGGTCTCGCCCCGGGCCCACAGCCTTGCGGATCACTGTAAAGCCTGTGCCAGGTAAGTATGCTTGGGACAGGTTCCAGTTTTCACTTACATCACCCTGGCGTTGCCCTATTCAGGTGTCACATCATCAACGCTTCACATATATTTCATGGCAGGTTAATTGTTCGTACAGTTTATTGTACAGAACAGTCCATTAGTACCTTCACTTTGTGAAAAAATTACTGATAGATAAAAACACACACAGACGGATTTATTTCCATTTAGACTGCATGCACGTGCATCTCTGATCCGGGACGCAGGGGAGACAACTTGACAGTCCAAACACAACAACTGGCTGACAAAGCGATCCCATCTGAAATACATCAAACTCAGACTTGCTTTAAACATATACTTTTGCCACAGCAAACAGATTAACACATGCGCATTAAAAACACATAGTTTGCACATACACACACGGGAAAACAATCATCTTCAAGTGATTTGGAAGTGGGGGAAGTGTCAACTGAAAATATCTATTTTTGGGGTTGATTTTCAAGGGGAGAGCGCGAACGCAGTCCCCCACACTTATAAATTGCGCACCCGAGTCGTCCACATTTGGGACGATCGCAGGGGTCAACCAAACCGAGGTGCAATGGAAAGGTCTCGCCCCGGGCCCACAGCCTTGCGGATCACTGTAAAGCCTGTGCCAGGTAAGTATGCTTGGGACAGGTTCCAGTTTTCACTTACATCACCCTGGCGTTGCCCTATTCAGGTGTCACATCATCAACGCTTCACATATATTTCATGGCAGGTTAATTGTTCGTACAGTTTATTGTACAGAACAGTCCATTAGTACCTTCACTTTGTGAAAAAATTACTGATAGATAAAAACACACACAGACGGATTTATTTCCATTTAGACTGCATGCACGTGCATCTCTGATCCGGGACGCAGGGGAGACAACTTGACAGTCCAAACACAACAACTGGCTGACAAAGCGATCCCATCTGAAATACATCAAACTCAGACTTGCTTTAAACATATACTTTTGCCACAGCAAACAGATTAACACATGCGCATTAAAAACACATAGTTTGCACATACACACACGGGAAAACAATCATCTTCAAGTGATTTGGAAGTGGGGGAAGTGTCAACTGAAAATATCTATTTTTGGGGTTGATTTTCAAGGGGAGAGCGCGAACGCAGTCCCCCACACTTATAAATTGCGCACCCGAGTCGTCCACATTTGGGACGATCGCAGGGGTCAACCAAACCGAGGTGCAATGGAAAGGTCTCGCCCCGGGCCCACAGCCTTGCGGATCACTGTAAAGCCTGTGCCAGGTAAGTATGCTTGGGACAGGTTCCAGTTTTCACTTACATCACCCTGGCGTTGCCCTATTCAGGTGTCACATCATCAACGCTTCACATATATTTCATGGCAGGTTAATTGTTCGTACAGTTTATTGTACAGAACAGTCCATTAGTACCTTCACTTTGTGAAAAAATTACTGATAGATAAAAACACACACAGACGGATTTATTTCCATTTAGACTGCATGCACGTGCATCTCTGATCCGGGACGCAGGGGAGACAACTTGACAGTCCAAACACAACAACTGGCTGACAAAGCGATCCCATCTGAAATACATCAAACTCAGACTTGCTTTAAACATATACTTTTGCCACAGCAAACAGATTAACACATGCGCATTAAAAACACATAGTTTGCACATACACACACGGGAAAACAATCATCTTCAAGTGATTTGGAAGTGGGGGAAGTGTCAACTGAAAATATCTATTTTTGGGGTTGATTTTCAAGGGGAGAGCGCGAACGCAGTCCCCACACTTATAAATTGCGCACCCGAGTCGTCCACATTTGGGACGATCGCAGGGGTCAACCAAACCGAGGTGCAATGGAAAGGTCTCGCCCCGGGCCCACAGCCTTGCGGATCACTGTAAAGCCTGTGCCAGGTAAGTATGCTTGGGACAGGTTCCAGTTTTCACTTACATCACCCTGGCGTTGCCCTATTCAGGTGTCACATCATCAACGCTTCACATATATTTCATGGCAGGTTAATTGTTCGTACAGTTTATTGTACAGAACAGTCCATTAGTACCTTCACTTTGTGAAAAAATTACTGATAGATAAAAACACACACAGACGGATTTATTTCCATTTAGACTGCATGCACGTGCATCTCTGATCCGGGACGCAGGGGAGACAACTTGACAGTCCAAACACAACAACTGGCTGACAAAGCGATCCCATCTGAAATACATCAAACTCAGACTTGCTTTAAACATATACTTTTGCCACAGCAAACAGATTAACACATGCGCATTAAAAACACATAGTTTGCACATACACACACGGGAAAACAATCATCTTCAAGTGATTTGGAAGTGGGGGAAGTGTCAACTGAAAATATCTATTTTTGGGGTTGATTTTCAAGGGGAGAGCGCGAACGCAGTCCCCCACACTTATAAATTGCGCACCCGAGTCGTCCACATTTGGGACGATCGCAGGGGTCAACCAAACCGAGGTGCAATGGAAAGGTCTCGCCCCGGGCCCACAGCCTTGCGGATCACTGTAAAGCCTGTGCCAGGTAAGTATGCTTGGGACAGGTTCCAGTTTTCACTTACATCACCCTGGCGTTGCCCTATCCAGGTGTCACATCATCAACGCTTCACATATATTTCATGGCAGGTTAATTGTTCGTACAGTTTATTGTACAGAACAGTCCATTAGTACCTTCACTTTGTGAAAAAATTACTGATAGATAAAAACACACACAGACGGATTTATTTCCATTTAGACTGCATGCACGTGCATCTCTGATCCGGGACGCAGGGGAGACAACTTGACAGTCCAAACACAACAACTGGCTGACAAAGCGATCCCATCTGAAATACATCAAACTCAGACTTGCTTTAAACATATACTTTTGCCACAGCAAACAGATTAACACATGCGCATTAAAAACACATAGTTTGCACATACACACACGGGAAAACAATCATCTTCAAGTGATTTGGAAGTGGGGGAAGTGTCAACTGAAAATATCTATTTTTGGGGTTGATTTTCAAGGGGAGAGCGCGAACGCAGTCCCCCACACTTATAAATTGCGCACCCGAGTCGTCCACATTTGGGACGATCGCAGGGGTCAACCAAACCGAGGTGCAATGGAAAGGTCTCGCCCCGGGCCCACAGCCTTGCGGATCACTGTAAAGCCTGTGCCAGGTAAGTATGCTTGGGACAGGTTCCAGTTTTCACTTACATCACCCTGGCGTTGCCCCTATTCAGGTGTCACATCATCAACGCTTCACATATATTTCATGGCAGGTTAATTGTTCGTACAGTTTATTGTACAGAACAGTCCATTAGTACCTTCACTTTGTGAAAAAATTACTGATAGATAAAAACACACACAGACGGATTTATTTCCATTTAGACTGCATGCACGTGCATCTCTGATCCGGGACGCAGGGGAGACAACTTGACAGTCCAAACACAACAACTGGCTGACAAAGCGATCCCATCTGAAATACATCAAACTCAGACTTGCTTTAAACATATACTTTTGCCACAGCAAACAGATTAACACATGCGCATTAAAAACACATAGTTTGCACATACACACACGGGAAAACAATCATCTTCAAGTGATTTGGAAGTGGGGGAAGTGTCAACTGAAAATATCTATTTTTGGGGTTGATTTTCAAGGGGAGAGCGCGAACGCAGTCCCCCACACTTATAAATTGCGCACCCGAGTCGTCCACATTTGGGACGATCGCAGGGGTCAACCAAACCGAGGTGCAATGGAAAGGTCTCGCCCCGGGCCCACAGCCTTGCGGATCACTGTAAAGCCTGTGCCAGGTAAGTATGCTTGGGACAGGTTCCAGTTTTCACTTACATCACCCTGGCGTTGCCCTATTCAGGTGTCACATCATCAACGCTTCACATATATTTCATGGCAGGTTAATTGTTCGTACAGTTTATTGTACAGAACAGTCCATTAGTACCTTCACTTTGTGAAAAAATTACTGATAGATAAAAACACACACAGACGGATTTATTTCCATTTAGACTGCATGCACGTGCATCTCTGATCCGGGACGCAGGGGAGACAACTTGACAGTCCAAACACAACAACTGGCTGACAAAGCGATCCCATCTGAAATACATCAAACTCAGACTTGCTTTAAACATATACTTTTGCCACAGCAAACAGATTAACACATGCGCATTAAAAACACATAGTTTGCACATACACACACGGGAAAACAATCATCTTCAAGTGATTTGGAAGTGGGGGAAGTGTCAACTGAAAATATCTATTTTTGGGGTTGATTTTCAAGGGGAGAGCGCGAACGCAGTCCCCCACACTTATAAATTGCGCACCCGAGTCGTCCACATTTGGGACGATCGCAGGGGTCAACCAAACCGAGGTGCAATGGAAAGGTCTCGCCCCGGGCCCACAGCCTTGCGGATCACTGTAAAGCCTGTGCCAGGTAAGTATGCTTGGGACAGGTTCCAGTTTTCACTTACATCACCCTGGCGTTGCCCTATTCAGGTGTCACATCATCAACGCTTCACATATATTTCATGGCAGGTTAATTGTTCGTACAGTTTATTGTACAGAAC
>NW_027133975.1:0-30749 GCF_037392515.1 Haliotis asinina
GCTAGTGTTGTAAAAAGTATGTATTAAAGAAACTTTTCACCCAAAAAAGAGGTTTTGAAGTGATTTTGACCGTCCTCGAACATGTGCGAAATCGTGCAAAACTCTGGTCTTGTTGAAAGTGTGTTTTACATAAACTTTTCACCCAAAAGGAGGTATTGAAGTGGTTTTGACCGTTCTCGAACATGTGAGAAATCGTGCAAAACTCTGGTCTTGTTGAAAGTGTGTTTTACATAAACTTTTCACCCAAAAGGAGGTATTGAAGTGGTTTTGGCCGTTCTCGAACATGTGAGAAATCGTGCAAAACTCTGGTCTTGTTGAAAGTGTGTTTTACATAAACTTTTCACCCAAAAGGAGGTATTGAAGTGGTTTTGACCGTTCTCGAACATGTGAGAAATCGTGCAAAACTCTGGTCTTGTTGAAAGTGTGTTTTACATAAACTTTTCACCCAAAAGGAGGTATTGAAGTGGTTTTGGCCGTTCTCGAACATGTGCGAAATCGTGCAAAACGCTAGTGTTGTTAAAAGTATGTATTAAAGAAACTTTTCACCCAAAAAAGAGGTTTTGAAGTGATTTTGACCGTCCTCGAACATGTGCGAAATCGTGCAAAACTCTGGTCTTGTTGAAAGTGTGTTTTACATAAACTTTTCACCCAAAAGGAGGTATTGAAGTGGTTTTGACCGTTCTCGAACATGTGCGAAATCGTGCAAAACGCTAGTGTTGTAAAAAGTATGTATTCAAGAAACTTTTCACCCAAAAAAGAGGTTTTGAAGTGATTTTGACCGTCCTCGAACATGTGCGAAATCGTGCAAAACTCTGGTCTTGTTGAAAGTGTGTTTTACATAAACTTTTCACCCAAAAGGAGGTATTGAAGTGGTTTTGGCCGTTCTCGAACATGTGCGAAATCGTGCAAAACGCTAGTGTTGTAAAAAGTATGTATTCAAGAAACTTTTCACCCAAAAAAGAGGTTTTGAAGTGATTTTGACCGTCCTCGAACATGTGCGAAATCGTGCAAAACTCTGGTCTTGTTGAAAGTGTGTTTTACATAAACTTTTCACCCAAAAGGAGGTATTGAAGTGGTTTTGACCGTTCTCGAACATGTGCGAAATCGTGCAAAACGCTAGTGTTGTTAAAAGTATGTATTAAAGAAACTTTTCACCCAAAAAAGAGGTTTTGAAGTGATTTTGACCGTCCTCGAACATGTGAGAAATCGTGCAAAACTCTGGTCTTGTTGAAAGTGTGTTTTACATAAACTTTTCACCCAAAAGGAGGTATTGAAGTGGTTTTGACCGTTCTCGAACATGTGCGAAATCGTGCAAAACGCTAGTGTTGTAAAAAGTATGTATTAAAGAAACTTTTCACCCAAAAAAGAGGTTTTGAAGTGATTTTGACCGTCCTCGAACATGTGCGAAATCGTGCAAAACTCTGGTCTTGTTGAAAGTGTGTTTTACATAAACTTTTCACCCAAAAGGAGGTATTGAAGTGGTTTTGACCGTTCTCGAACATGTGAGAAATCGTGCAAAACTCTGGTCTTGTTGAAAGTGTGTTTTACATAAACTTTTCACCCAAAAGGAGGTATTGAAGTGGTTTTGACCGTTCTCGAACATGTGCGAAATCGTGCAAAACGCTAGTGTTGTAAAAAGTATGTATTAAAGAAACTTTTCACCCAAAAAAGAGGTTTTGAAGTGATTTTGACCGTCCTCGAACATGTGCGAAATCGTGCAAAACTCTGGTCTTGTTGAAAGTGTGTTTTACATAAACTTTTCACCCAAAAGGAGGTATTGAAGTGGTTTTGGCCGTTCTCGAACATGTGCGAAATCGTGCAAAACGCTAAAGTTGTTAAAAGTATGTATTAAAGAAACTTTTCACCCAAAAAAGAGGTTTTGAAGTGATTTTGACCGTTCTCGAACATGTGCGAAATCGTGCAAAACTCTGGTCTTGTTGAAAGTGTGTTTTACATAAACTTTTCACCCAAAAGGAGGTATTGAAGTGGTTTTGACCGTTCTCGAACATGTGCGAAATCGTGCAAAACGCTAGTGTTGTAAAAAGTATGTATTAAAGAAACTTTTCACCCAAAAAAGAGGTTTTGAAGTGATTTTGACCGTCCTCGAACATGTGCGAAATCGTGCAAAAGTCTGGTCTTGTTGAAAGTGTGTTTTACATAAACTTTTCACCCAAAAGGAGGTATTGAAGTGGTTTTGACCGTTCTCGAACATGTGAGAAATCGTGCAAAACGCTAAAGTTGTTAAAAGTATGTATTAAAGAAACTTTTCACCCAAAAAAGAGGTTTTGAAGTGATTTTGACCGTTCTCGAACATGTGCGAAATCGTGCAAAACTCTGGTCTTGTTGAAAGTGTGTTTTACATAAACTTTTCACCCAAAAGGAGGTATTGAAGTGGTTTTGACCGTTCTCGAACATGTGCGAAATCGTGCAAAACGCTAGTGTTGTAAAAAGTATGTATTAAAGAAACTTTTCACCCAAAAAAGAGGTTTTGAAGTGATTTTGACCGTCCTCGAACATGTGCGAAATCGTGCAAAAGTCTGGTCTTGTTGAAAGTGTGTTTTACATAAACTTTTCACCCAAAAGGAGGTATTGAAGTGGTTTTGGCCGTTCTCGAACATGTGCGAAATCGTGCAAAACGCTAGTGTTGTAAAAAGTATATATTAAAGAAACTTTTCACCCAAAAAAGAGGTTTTGAAGTGATTTTGACCGTCCTCGAACATGTGCGAAATCGTGCAAAAGTCTGGTCTTGTTGAAAGTGTGTTTTACATAAACTTTTCACCCAAAAGGAGGTATTGAAGTGGTTTTGACCGTTCTCGAACATGTGAGAAATCGTGCAAAACTCTGGTCTTGTTGAAAGTGTGTTTTACATATACTTTTCACCCAAAAGGAGGTTTTGAAGTGGTTTTGACCGATCTCGAACATGTGAGAAATCGTGCAAAACTCTGGTCTTGTTGAAAGTGTGTTTTACATAAACTTTTCACCGAAAAGGATGTATTGAAGTGGTTTTGGCCGTTCTCGAACATGTGCGAAATCGTGCAAAACGCTAGTGTTGTAAAAAGTATGTATTCAAGAAACTTTTCACCCAAAAAAGAGGTTTTGAAGTGGTTTTGACCGTTCTCGAACATGTGAGAAATCGTGCAAAACTCTGGTCTTGTTGAAAGTGTGTTTTACATAAACTTTTCACCCAAAAGGAGGTGTTGAAGTGGTTTTGACCGTTCTCGAACATGTGCGAAATCGTGCAAAACGCTAGTGTTGTAAAAAGTATGTATTAAAGAAACTTTTCACCCAAAAGGAGGTTTTGAAGTGGTTTTGACCGTTCTCGAACATGTGAGAAATCGTGCAAAACTCTGGTCTTGTTGAAAGTGTGTTTTACATAAACTTTTCACCCAAAAGGAGGTATTGAAGTGGTTTTGGCCGTTCTCGAACATGTGCGAAATCGTGCAAAACGCTAGTGTTGTAAAAAGTATGTATTAAAGAAACTTTTCACCCAAAAAAGAGGTTTTGAAGTGATTTTGACCGTCCTCGAACATGTGCGAAATCGTGCAAAAGTCTGGTCTTGTTGAAAGTGTGTTTTACATAAACTTTTCACCCAAAAGGAGGTATTGAAGTGGTTTTGACCGTTCTCGAACATGTGCGAAATCGTGCAAAACGCTAGTGTTGTAAAAAGTATGTATTAAAGAAACTTTTCACCCAAAAGGAGGTTTTGAAGTGGTTTTGACCGTTCTCGAACATGTGAGAAATCGTGCAAAACTCTGGTCTTGTTGAAAGTGTGTTTTACATAAACTTTTCACCCCAAAAGGAGGTATTGAAGTGGTTTTGACCGTTCTCGAACATGTGAGAAATCGTGCAAAACTCTGGTCTTGTTGAAAGTGTGTTTTACATAAACTTTTCACCCAAAAGGAGGTATTGAAGTGGTTTTGGCCGTTCTCGAACATGTGCGAAATCGTGCAAAACGCTAGTGTTGTAAAAAGTATGTATTAAAGAAACTTTTCACCCAAAAAGAGGTTTTGAAGTGATTTTGACCGTCCTCGAACATGTGCGAAATCGTGCAAAAGTCTGGTCTTGTTGAAAGTGTGTTTTACATAAACTTTTCACCCAAAAGGAGGTATTGAAGTGGTTTTGACCGTTCTCGAACATGTGCGAAATCGTGCAAAACGCTAGTGTTGTAAAAAGTATGTATTAAAGAAACTTTTCACCCAAAAGGAGGTTTTGAAGTGGTTTTGACCGTTCTCGAACATGTGAGAAATCGTGCAAAACTCTGGTCTTGTTGAAAGTGTGTTTTACATAAACTTTTCACCCAAAAGGAGGTATTGAAGTGGTTTTGACCGTTCTCGAACATGTGAGAAATCGTGCAAAACTCTGGTCTTGTTGAAAGTGTGTTTTACATAAACTTTTCACCCAAAAGGAGGTATTGAAGTGGTTTTGACCGTTCTCGAACATGTGCGAAATCGTGCAAAACGCTAGTGTTGTAAAAAGTATGTATTCAAGAAACTTTTCACCCAAAAAAGAGGTTTTGAAGTGATTTTGACCGTCCTCGAACATGTGCGAAATCGTGCAAAACTCTGGTCTTGTTGAAAGTGTGTTTTACATATACTTTTCACCCAAAAGGAGGTATTGAAGTGGTTTTGGCCGTTCTCGAACATGTGCGAAATCGTGCAAAACGCTAGTGTTGTAAAAAGTATGTATTAAAGAAACTTTTCACCCAAAAAAGAGGTTTTGAAGTGATTTTGACCGTCCTCGAACATGTGCGAAATCGTGCAAAAGTCTGGTCTTGTTGAAAGTGTGTTTTACATAAACTTTTCACCCAAAAGGAGGTATTGAAGTGGTTTTGACCGTTCTCGAACATGTGAGAAATCGTGCAAAACTCTGGTCTTGTTGAAAGTGTGTTTTACATATACTTTTCACCCAAAAGGAGGTATTGAAGTGGTTTTGACCGTTCTCGAACATGTGAGAAATCGTGCAAAAGTCTGGTCTTGTTGAAAGTGTGTTTTACATAAACTTTTCACCCAGAAGGAGGTATTGAAGTGGTTTTGACCGTTCTCGAACATGTGAGAAATCGTGCAAAACTCTGGTCTTGTTGAAAGTGTGTTTTACATAAACTTTCCACCCGAAAGGAGGTATTGAAGTGGTTTTGACCGTTCTCGAACATGTGCGAAATCGTGCAAAACGCTAGTGTTGTAAAAAGTATGTATTAAAGAATTTTTTCAAACAAAAGGAGGTTTTGAAGTGGTTTTGACCGTTCTCGAACATGTGCGAAATCGTGCAAAACGCTAGTGTTGTAAAAAGTATGTATTAAAGAAACTTTTCACCCAAAAGGAGGTTTTGAAGTGGTTTTGACCGTTCTCGAACATGTGAGAAATCGTGCAAAACTCTGGTCTTGTTGAAAGTGTGTTTTACATAAACTTTTCACCCAAAAGGAGGTATTGAAGTGGTTTTGGCCGTTCTCGAACATGTGCGAAATCGTGCAAAACGCTAGTGTTGTAAAAAGTATGTATTAAAGAAACTTTTCACCCAAAAAAGAGGTTTTGAAGTGATTTTGACCGTCCTCGAACATGTGCGAAATCGTGCAAAACTCTGGTCTTGTTGAAAGTGTGTTTTACATAAACTTTTCACCCAAAAGGAGGTATTGAAGTGGTTTTGACCGTTCTCGAACATGTGAGAAATCGTGCAAAACTCTGGTCTTGTTGAAAGTGTGTTTTACATATACTTTTCACCCAAAAGGAGGTTTTGAAGTGGTTTTGACCGATCTCGAACATGTGAGAAATCGTGCAAAACTCTGGTCTTGTTGAAAGTGTGTTTTACATAAACTTTTCACCCAAAAGGAGGTATTGAAGTGGTTTTGACCGTCCTCGAACATGTGCGAAATCGTGCAAAACGCTAGTGTTGTAAAAAGTATGTATTAAAGAAACTTTTCACCCAAAAAAGAGGTTTTGAAGTGGTTTTGACCGTTCTCGAACATGTGAGAAATCGTGCAAAACTCTGGTCTTGTTGAAAGTGTGTTTTACATATACTTTTCACCCAAAAGGAGGTTTTGAAGTGGTTTTGACCGTCCTCGAACATGTGCGAAATCGTGCAAAAGTCTGGTCTTGTTGAAAGTGTGTTTTACATAAACTTTTCACCCAAAAGGAGGTATTGAAGTGGTTTTGACCGTTCTCGAACATGTGAGAAATCGTGCAAAACTCTGGTCTTGTTGAAAGTGTGTTTTACATATACTTTTCACCCAAAAGGAGGTTTTGAAGTGGTTTTGACCGATCTCGAACATGTGAGAAATCGTGCAAAACTCTGGTCTTGTTGAAAGTGTGTTTTACATAAACTTTTCACCGAAAAGGATGTATTGAAGTGGTTTTGGCCGTTCTCGAACATGTGCGAAATCGTGCAAAACGCTAGTGTTGTAAAAAGTATGTATTCAAGAAACTTTTCACCCAAAAAAGAGGTTTTGAAGTGGTTTTGACCGTTCTGGAACATGGGAGAAATCGTGCAAAACTCTGGTCTTGTTGAAAGTGTGTTTTACATAAACTTTTCACCCAAAAGGAGGTGTTGAAGTGGTTTTGACCGTTCTCGAACATGTGCGAAATCGTGCAAAACGCTAGTGTTGTAAAAAGTATGTATTAAAGAAACTTTTCACCCAAAAGGAGGTTTTGAAGTGGTTTTGACCGTTCTCGAACATGTGAGAAATCGTGCAAAACTCTGGTCTTGTTGAAAGTGTGTTTTACATAAACTTTTCACCCAAAAGGAGGTATTGAAGTGGTTTTGGCCGTTCTCGAACATGTGCCAAATCGTGCAAAACGCTAGTGTTGTAAAAAGTATGTATTAAAGAAACTTTTCACCCAAAAAGGAGGTTTTGAAGTGATTTTGACCGTCCTCGAACATGTGCGAAATCGTGCAAAAGTCTGGTCTTGTTGAAAGTGTGTTTTACATAAACTTTTCACCCAAAAGGAGGTATTGAAGTGGTTTTGACCGTTCTCGAACATGTGCGAAATCGTGCAAAACGCTAGTGTTGTAAAAAGTATGTATTAAAGAAACTTTTCACCCAAAAGGAGGTTTTGAAGTGGTTTTGACCGTTCTCGAACATGTGAGAAATTGTGCAAAACTCTGGTCTTGTTGAAAGTGTGTTTTACATAAACTTTTCACCCAAAAGGAGGTATTGAAGTGGTTTTGACCGTTCTCGAACATGTGAGAAATCGTGCAAAACTCTGGTCTTGTTGAAAGTGTGTTTTACATATACTTTTCACCCAAAAGGAGGTATTGAAGTGGTTTTGACCGTTCTCGAACATGTGAGAAATCGTGCAAAACTCTGGTCTTGTTGAAAGTGTGTTTTACATAAACTTTTCACCCAGAAGGAGGTATTGAAGTGGTTTTGACCGTTCTCGAACATGTGAGAAATCGTGCAAAACTCTGGTCTTGTTGAAAGTGTGTTTTACATAAACTTTCCACCCGAAAGGAGGTATTGAAGTGGTTTTGACCGTTCTCGAACATGTGCGAAATCGTGCAAAACGCTAGTGTTGTAAAAAGTATGTATTAAAGAATTTTTTCAAACAAAAGGAGGTTTTGAAGTGGTTTTGACCGTTCTCGAACATGTGCGAAATCGTGCAAAACGCTAGTGTTGTAAAAAGTATGTATTAAAGAAACTTTTCACCCAAAAGGAGGTTTTGAAGTGGTTTTGACCGTTCTCGAACATGTGAGAAATCGTGCAAAACTCTGGTCTTGTTGAAAGTGTGTTTTACATAAACTTTTCACCCAAAAGGAGGTATTGAAGTGGTTTTGGCCGTTCTCGAACATGTGCGAAATCGTGCAAAACGCTAGTGTTGTAAAAAGTATGTATTAAAGAAACTTTTCACCCAAAAAAGAGGTTTTGAAGTGATTTTGACCGTCCTCGAACATGTGCGAAATCGTGCAAAAGTCTGGTCTTGTTGAAAGTGTGTTTTACATAAACTTTTCACCCAAAAGGAGGTATTGAAGTGGTTTTGACCGTTCTCGAACATGTGCGAAATCGTGCAAAACTCTGGTCTTGTTGAAAGTGTGTTTTACATATACTTTTCACCCAAAAGGAGGTTTTGAAGTGGTTTTGACCGATCTCGAACATGTGAGAAATCGTGCAAAACTCTGGTCTTGTTGAAAGTGTGTTTTACATAAACTTTTCACCCAAAAGGAGGTATTGAAGTGGTTTTGACCGTCCTCGAACATGTGCGAAATCGTGCAAAACGCTAGTGTTGTAAAAAGTATGTATTAAAGAAACTTTTCACCCAAAAAAGAGGTTTTGAAGTGGTTTTGACCGTTCTCGAACATGTGAGAAATCGTGCAAAACTCTGGTCTTGTTGAAAGTGTGTTTTACATATACTTTTCACCCAAAAGGAGGTTTTGAAGTGGTTTTGACCGTCCTCGAACATGTGCGAAATCGTGCAAAACTCTGGTCTTGTTGAAAGTGTGTTTTACATATACTTTTCACCCAAAAGGAGGTTTTGAAGTGGTTTTGACCGTTCTCGAACATGTGCGAAATCGTGCAAAACGCTAGTGTTGTAAAAAGTATGTATTAAAGAAACTTTTCACCCAAAAGGAGGTTTTGAAGTGGTTTTGACCGTTCTCGAACATGTGAGAAATTGTGCAAAACTCTGGTCTTGTTGAAAGTGTGTTTTACATAAACTTTTCACCCAAAAGGAGGTATTGAAGTGGTTTTGACCGTTCTCGAACATGTGAGAAATCGTGCAAAACTCTGGTCTTGTTGAAAGTGTGTTTTACATATACTTTTCACCCAAAAGGAGGTATTGAAGTGGTTTTGACCGTTCTCGAACATGTGAGAAATCGTGCAAAACTCTGGTCTTGTTGAAAGTGTGTTTTACATGAACTTTTCACCCAGAAGGAGGTATTGAAGTGGTTTTGACCGTTCTCGAACATGTGCGAAATCGTGCAAAACTCTGGTCTTGTTGAAAGTGTGTTTTACATATACTTTTCACCCAAAAGGAGGTTTTGAAGTGGTTTTGACCGATCTCGAACATGTGAGAAATCGTGCAAAACTCTGGTCTTGTTGAAAGTGTGTTTTACATAAACTTTTCACCCAAAAGGAGGTATTGAAGTGGTTTTGACCGTCCTCGAACATGTGCGAAATCGTGCAAAACGCTAGTGTTGTAAAAAGTATGTATTAAAGAAACTTTTCACCCAAAAAAGAGGTTTTGAAGTGGTTTTGACCGTTCTCGAACATGTGAGAAATCGTGCAAAACTCTGGTCTTGTTGAAAGTGTGTTTTACATATACTTTTCACCCAAAAGGAGGTTTTGAAGTGGTTTTGACCGTCCTCGAACATGTGCGAAATCGTGCAAAACTCTGGTCTTGTTGAAAGTGTGTTTTACATATACTTTTCACCCAAAAGGAGGTTTTGAAGTGGTTTTGACCGTTCTCGAACATGTGCGAAATCGTGCAAAACGCTAGTGTTGTAAAAAGTATGTATTAAAGAAACTTTTCACCCAAAAGGAGGTTTTGAAGTGGTTTTGACCGTTCTCGAACATGTGAGAAATTGTGCAAAACTCTGGTCTTGTTGAAAGTGTGTTTTACATAAACTTTTCACCCAAAAGGAGGTATTGAAGTGGTTTTGACCGTTCTCGAACATGTGAGAAATCGTGCAAAACTCTGGTCTTGTTGAAAGTGTGTTTTACATATACTTTTCACCCAAAAGGAGGTATTGAAGTGGTTTTGACCGTTCTCGAACATGTGAGAAATCGTGCAAAACTCTGGTCTTGTTGAAAGTGTGTTTTACATAAACTTTTCACCCAGAAGGAGGTATTGAAGTGGTTTTGACCGTTCTCGAACATGTGAGAAATCGTGCAAAACTCTGGTCTTGTTGAAAGTGTGTTTTACATAAACTTTCCACCCGAAAGGAGGTATTGAAGTGGTTTTGACCGTTCTCGAACATGTGCGAAATCGTGCAAAACGCTAGTGTTGTAAAAAGTATGTATTAAAGAATTTTTTCAAACAAAAGAAGGTTTTGAAGTGGTTTTGACCGTTCTCGAACATGTGCGAAATCGTGCAAAACGCTAGTGTTGTAAAAAGTATGTATTAAAGAAACTTTTCACCCAAAAGGAGGTTTTGAAGTGGTTTTGACCGTTCTCGAACATGTGAGAAATCGTGCAAAACTCTGGTCTTGTTGAAAGTGTGTTTTACATAAACTTTTCACCCAAAAGGAGGTATTGAAGTGGTTTTGGCCGTTCTCGAACATGTGCGAAATCGTGCAAAACGCTAGTGTTGTAAAAAGTATGTATTAAAGAAACTTTTCACCCAAAAAAGAGGTTTTGAAGTGATTTTGACCGTCCTCGAACATGTGCGAAATCGTGCAAAAGTCTGGTCTTGTTGAAAGTGTGTTTTACATAAACTTTTCACCCAAAAGGAGGTATTGAAGTGGTTTTGACCGTTCTCGAACATGTGAGAAATCGTGCAAAACTCTGGTCTTGTTGAAAGTGTGTTTTACATATACTTTTCACCCAAAAGGAGGTTTTGAAGTGGTTTTGACCGATCTCGAACATGTGAGAAATCGTGCAAAACTCTGGTCTTGTTGAAAGTGTGTTTTACATAAACTTTTCACCCAAAAGGAGGTATTGAAGTGGTTTTGACCGTCCTCGAACATGTGCGAAATCGTGCAAAACGCTAGTGTTGTAAAAAGTATGTATTAAAGAAACTTTTCACCCAAAAAAGAGGTTTTGAAGTGGTTTTGACCGTTCTCGAACATGTGAGAAATCGTGCAAAACTCTGGTCTTGTTGAAAGTGTGTTTTACATATACTTTTCACCCAAAAGGAGGTTTTGAAGTGGTTTTGACCGTCCTCGAACATGTGCGAAATCGTCCAAAAGTCTGGTCTTGTTGAAAGTGTGTTTTACATAAACTTTTCACCCAAAAGGAGGTATTGAAGTGGTTTTGACCGTTCTCGAACATGTGAGAAATCGTGCAAAACTCTGGTCTTGTTGAAAGTGTGTTTTACATATACTTTTCACCCAAAAGGAGGTTTTGAAGTGGTTTTGACCGATCTCGAACATGTGAGAAATCGTGCAAAACTCTGGTCTTGTTGAAAGTGTGTTTTACATAAACTTTTCACCCAAAAAAGAGGTTTTGAAGTGATTTTGACCGTCCTCGAACATGTGCGAAATCGTGCAAAACTCTGGTCTTGTTGAAAGTGTGTTTTACATAAACTTTTCACCCAAAAGGAGGTATTGAAGTGGTTTTGACCGTTCTCGAACATGTGCGAAATCGTGCAAAACGCTAGTGTTGTAAAAAGTATGTATTAAAGAAACTTTTCACCCAAAAAAGAGGTTTTGAAGTGATTTTGACCGTCCTCGAACATGTGCGAAATCGTGCAAAAGTCTGGTCTTGTTGAAAGTGTGTTTTACATAAACTTTTCACCCAAAAGGAGGTATTGAAGTGGTTTTGGCCGTTCTCGAACATGTGCGAAATCGTGCAAAACGCTAGTGTTGTTAAAAGTATGTATTAAAGAAACTTTTCACCCAAAAAAGAGGTTTTGAAGTGATTTTGACCGTCCTCGAACATGTGCGAAATCGTGCAAAACTCTGGTCTTGTTGAAAGTGTGTTTTACATAAACTTTTCACCCAAAAGGAGGTATTGAAGTGGTTTTGACCGTTCTCGAAAATATGAGAAATCGTGCAAAACTCTGGTCTTGTTGAAAGTGTGTTTTACATAAACTTTTCACCCAAAAGGAGGTATTGAAGTGGTTTTGACCGTTCTCGAACATGTGCGAAATCGTGCAAAACGCTAGTGTTGTAAAATGTATGTATTAAAGAAACTTTTCACCCAAAAAAGAGGTTTTGAAGTGATTTTGACCGTCCTCGAACATGTGCGAAATCGTGCAAAACTCTGGTCTTGTTGAAAGTGTGTTTTACATAAACTTTTCACCCAAAAGGAGGTATTGAAGTGGTTTTGACCGTTCTCGAACATGTGAGAAATCGTGCAAAACTCTGGTCTTGTTGAAAGTGTGTTTTACATAAACTTTTCACCCAAAAGGAGGTATTGAAGTGGTTTTGGCCGTTCTCGAACATGTGCGAAATCGTGCAAAACTCTGGTCTTGTTGAAAGTGTGTTTTACATAAACTTTTCACCCAAAAAAGAGGTTTTGAAGTGATTTTGACCGTCCTCGAACATGTGCGAAATCGTGCAAAACTCTGGTCTTGTTGAAAGTGTGTTTTACATAAACTTTTCACCCAAAAGGAGGTATTGAAGTGGTTTTGACCGTTCTCGAACATGTGCGAAATCGTGCAAAACGCTAGTGTTGTAAAAAGTATGTATTAAAGAAACTTTTCACCCAAAAAAGAGGTTTTGAAGTGATTTTGACCGTCCTCGAACATGTGCGAAATCGTGCAAAAGTCTGGTCTTGTTGAAAGTGTGTTTTACATAAACTTTTCACCCAAAAGGAGGTATTGAAGTGGTTTTGGCCGTTCTCGAACATGTGCGAAATCGTGCAAAACTCTGGTCTTGTTGAAAGTGTGTTTTACATAAACTTTTCACCCAAAAGGAGGTATTGAAGTGGTTTTGACCGTCCTCGAACATGTGCGAAATCGTGCAAAACTCTGGTCTTGTTGAAAGTGTGTTTTACATAAACTTTTCACCCAAAAGGAGGTATTGAAGTGGTTTTGACCGTTCTCGAAAATGTGAGAAATCGTGCAAAACTCTGGTCTTGTTGAAAGTGTGTTTTACATAAACTTTTCACCCAAAAGGAGGTTTTGAAGTGGTTTTGACCGTTCTCGAACATGTGAGAAATCGTGCAAAACTCTGGTCTTGTTGAAAGTGTGTTTTACATAAACTTTTCACCCAAAAGGAGGTATTGAAGTGGTTTTGGCCGTTCTCGAACATGTGCGAAATCGTGCAAAACGCTAGTGTTGTTAAAAGTATGTATTAAAGAAACTTTTCACCCAAAAAAGAGGTTTTGAAGTGATTTTGACCGTCCTCGAACATGTGCGAAATCGTGCAAAACTCTGGTCTTGTTGAAAGTGTGTTTTACATAAACTTTTCACCCAAAAGGAGGTATTGAAGTGGTTTTGGCCGTTCTCGAACATGTGCGAAATCGTGCAAAACGCTAGTGTTGTTAAAAGTATGTATTAAAGAAACTTTTCACCCAAAAAAGAGGTTTTGAAGTGATTTTGACCGTCCTCGAACATGTGCGAAATCGTGCAAAACTCTGGTCTTGTTGAAAGTGTGTTTTACATAAACTTTTCACCCAAAAGGAGGTATTGAAGTGGTTTTGGCCGTTCTCGAACATGTGCGAAATCGTGCAAAACGCTAGTGTTGTTAAAAGTATGTATTAAAGAAACTTTTCACCCAAAAAAGAGGTTTTGAAGTGATTTTGACCGTCCTCGAACATGTGCGAAATCGTGCAAAACTCTGGTCTTGTTGAAAGTGTGTTTTACATAAACTTTTCACCCAAAAGGAGGTATTGAAGTGGTTTTGACCGTTCTCGAACATGTGCGAAATCGTGCAAAACGCTAGTGTTGTAAAAAGTATGTATTAAAGAAACTTTTCACCCAAAAAAGAGGTTTTGAAGTGATTTTGACCGTCCTCGAACATGTGCGAAATCGTGCAAAACTCTGGTCTTGTTGAAAGTGTGTTTTACATAAACTTTTCACCCAAAAGGAGGTATTGAAGTGGTTTTGGCCGTTCTCGAACATGTGCGAAATCGTGCAAAACGCTAGTGTTGTAAAAAGTATGTATTAAAGAAACTTTTCACCCAAAAGGAGGTTTTGAAGTGGTTTTGACCGTTCTCGAACATGTGAGAAATCGTGCAAAACTCTGGTCTTGTTGAAAGTGTGTTTTACATAAACTTTTCACCCAAAAGGAGGTTTTGAAGTGGTTTTGACCGTTCTCGAACATGTGAGAAATCGTGCAAAACTCTGGTCTTGTTGAAAGTGTGTTTTACATAAACTTTTCACCCAAAAGGAGGTATTGAAGTGGTTTTGGCCGTTCTCGAACATGTGCGAAATCGTGCAAAACGCTAGTGTTGTTAAAAGTATGTATTAAAGAAACTTTTCACCCAAAAAAGAGGTTTTGAAGTGATTTTGACCGTCCTCGAACATGTGCGAAATCGTGCAAAACTCTGGTCTTGTTGAAAGTGTGTTTTACATAAACTTTTCACCCAAAAGGAGGTATTGAAGTGGTTTTGGCCGTTCTCGAACATGTGCGAAATCGTGCAAAACGCTAGTGTTGTTAAAAGTATGTATTAAAGAAACTTTTCACCCAAAAAAGAGGTTTTGAAGTGATTTTGACCGTCCTCGAACATGTGCGAAATCGTGCAAAACTCTGGTCTTGTTGAAAGTGTGTTTTACATAAACTTTTCACCCAAAAGGAGGTATTGAAGTGGTTTTGGCCGTTCTCGAACATGTGCGAAATCGTGCAAAACGCTAGTGTTGTTAAAAGTATGTATTAAAGAAACTTTTCACCCAAAAAAGAGGTTTTGAAGTGATTTTGACCGTCCTCGAACATGTGCGAAATCGTGCAAAACTCTGGTCTTGTTGAAAGTGTGTTTTACATAAACTTTTCACCCAAAAGGAGGTATTGAAGTGGTTTTGACCGTTCTCGAACATGTGCGAAATCGTGCAAAACGCTAGTGTTGTAAAAAGTATGTATTAAAGAAACTTTTCACCCAAAAAAGAGGTTTTGAAGTGATTTTGACCGTCCTCGAACATGTGCGAAATCGTGCAAAACTCTGGTCTTGTTGAAAGTGTGTTTTACATAAACTTTTCACCCAAAAGGAGGTATTGAAGTGGTTTTGGCCGTTCTCGAACATGTGCGAAATCGTGCAAAACGCTAGTGTTGTAAAAAGTATGTATTCAAGAAACTTTTCACCCAAAAAAGAGGTTTTGAAGTGATTTTGACCGTCCTCGAACATGTGCGAAATCGTGCAAAACTCTGGTCTTGTTGAAAGTGTGTTTTACATAAACTTTTCACCCAAAAGGAGGTATTGAAGTGGTTTTGGCCGTTCTCGAACATGTGCGAAATCGTGCAAAACGCTAGTGTTGTTAAAAGTATGTATTAAAGAAACTTTTCACCCAAAAAAGAGGTTTTGAAGTGATTTTGACCGTCCTCGAACATGTGCGAAATCGTGCAAAACTCTGGTCTTGTTGAAAGTGTGTATTAAAGAAACTTTTCACCCAAAAGGAGGTTTTGAAGTGGTTTTGACCGTTCTCGAACATGTGAGAAATCGTGCAAAACTCTGGTCTTGTTGAAAGTGTGTTTTACATAAACTTTTCACCCAAAAGGAGGTATTGAAGTGGTTTTGACCGTTCTCGAACATGTGCGAAATCGTGCAAAACGCTAGTGTTGTAAAAAGTATGTATTAAAGAAACTTTTCACCCAAAAAAGAGGTTTTGAAGTGATTTTGACCGTCCTCGAACATGTGCGAAATCGTGCAAAAGTCTGGTCTTGTTGAAAGTGTGTTTTACATAAACTTTTCACCCAAAAGGAGGTATTGAAGTGGTTTTGGCCGTTCTCGAACATGTGCGAAATCGTGCAAAACGCTAGTGTTGTTAAAAGTATGTATTAAAGAAACTTTTCACCCAAAAAAGAGGTTTTGAAGTGATTTTGACCGTCCTCGAACATGTGCGAAATCGTGCAAAACTCTGGTCTTGTTGAAAGTGTGTTTTACATAAACTTTTCACCCAAAAGGAGGTATTGAAGTGGTTTTGACCGTTCTCGAAAATGTGAGAAATCGTGCAAAACTCTGGTCTTGTTGAAAGTGTGTTTTACATAAACTTTTCACCCAAAAGGAGGTATTGAAGTGGTTTTGACCGTTCTCGAACATGTGCGAAATCGTGCAAAACGCTAGTGTTGTAAAAAGTATGTATTAAAGAAACTTTTCACCCAAAAAAGAGGTTTTGAAGTGATTTTGACCGTCCTCGAACATGTGCGAAATCGTGCAAAACTCTGGTCTTGTTGAAAGTGTGTTTTACATAAACTTTTCACCCAAAAGGAGGTATTGAAGTGGTTTTGACCGTTCTCGAACATGTGCGAAATCGTGCAAAACGCTAGTGTTGTAAAAAGTATGTATTAAAGAAACTTTTCACCCAAAAGGAGGTTTTGAAGTGGTTTTGACCGTTCTCGAACATGTGAGAAATCGTGCAAAACTCTGGTCTTGTTGAAAGTGTGTTTTACATAAACTTTTCACCCAAAAGGAGGTATTGAAGTGGTTTTGGCCGTTCTCGAACATGTGCGAAATCGTGCAAAACGCTAGTGTTGTAAAAAGTATGTATTAAAGAAACTTTTCACCCAAAAAAGAGGTTTTGAAGTGATTTTGACCGTCCTCGAACATGTGCGAAATCGTGCAAAACTCTGGTCTTGTTGAAAGTGTGTTTTACATAAACTTTTCACCCAAAAGGAGGTTTTGAAGTGGTTTTGACCGTTCTCGAACATGTGAGAAATCGTGCAAAACTCTGGTCTTGTTGAAAGTGTGTTTTACATAAACTTTTCACCCAAAAGGAGGTATTGAAGTGGTTTTGGCCGTTCTCGAACATGTGCGAAATCGTGCAAAACGCTAGTGTTGTAAAAAGTATGTATTAAAGAAACTTTTCACCCAAAAAAGAGGTTTTGAAGTGATTTTGACCGTCCTCGAACATGTGCGAAATCGTGCAAAACTCTGGTCTTGTTGAAAGTGTGTTTTACATAAACTTTTCACCCAAAAGGAGGTATTGAAGTGGTTTTGACCGTTCTCGAACATGTGCGAAATCGTGCAAAACGCTAGTGTTGTAAAAAGTATGTATTAAAGAAACTTTTCACCCAAAAGGAGGTTTTGAAGTGATTTTGACCGTCCTCGAACATGTGCGAAATCGTGCAAAACTCTGGTCTTGTTGAAAGTGTGTTTTACATAAACTTTTCACCCAAAAGGAGGTTTTGAAGTGGTTTTGACCGTTCTCGAACATGTGAGAAATCGTGCAAAACTCTGGTCTTGTTGAAAGTGTGTTTTACATAAACTTTTCACCCAAAAGGAGGTATTGAAGTGGTTTTGGCCGTTCTCGAACATGTGCGAAATCGTGCAAAACGCTAGTGTTGTAAAAAGTATGTATTCAAGAAACTTTTCACCCAAAAAAGAGGTTTTGAAGTGATTTTGACCGTCCTCGAACATGTGCGAAATCGTGCAAAACTCTGGTCTTGTTGAAAGTGTGTTTTACATAAACTTTTCACCCAAAAGGAGGTATTGAAGTGGTTTTGACCGTTCTCGAACATGTGCGAAATCGTGCAAAACGCTAGTGTTGTAAAAAGTATGTATTAAAGAAACTTTTCACCCAAAAGGAGGTTTTGAAGTGGTTTTGACCGTTCTCGAACATGTGAGAAATCGTGCAAAACTCTGGTCTTGTTGAAAGTGTGTTTTACATAAACTTTTCACCCAAAAGGAGGTATTGAAGTGGTTTTGGCCGTTCTCGAACATGTGCGAAATCGTGCAAAACGCTAGTGTTGTAAAAAGTATGTATTAAAGAAACTTTTCACCCAAAAAAGAGGTTTTGAAGTGATTTTGACCGTCCTCGAACATGTGCGAAATCGTGCAAAACTCTGGTCTTGTTGAAAGTGTGTTTTACATAAACTTTTCACCCAAAAGGAGGTATTGAAGTGGTTTTGACCGTTCTCGAACATGTGCGAAATCGTGCAAAACGCTAGTGTTGTAAAAAGTATGTATTAAAGAAACTTTTCACCCAAAAGGAGGTTTTGAAGTGGTTTTGACCGTTCTCGAACATGTGAGAAATCGTGCAAAACTCTGGTCTTGTTGAAAGTGTGTTTTACATAAACTTTTCACCCAAAAGGAGGTATTGAAGTGGTTTTGGCCGTTCTCGAACATGTGCGAAATCGTGCAAAACGCTAGTGTTGTAAAAAGTATGTATTAAAGAAACTTTTCACCCAAAAAAGAGGTTTTGAAGTGATTTTGACCGTCCTCGAACATGTGCGAAATCGTGCAAAACTCTGGTCTTGTTGAAAGTGTGTTTTACATAAACTTTTCACCCAAAAGGAGGTTTTGAAGTGGTTTTGACCGTTCTCGAACATGTGAGAAATCGTGCAAAACTCTGGTCTTGTTGAAAGTGTGTTTTACATAAACTTTTCACCCAAAAGGAGGTATTGAAGTGGTTTTGGCCGTTCTCGAACATGTGCGAAATCGTGCAAAACGCTAGTGTTGTTAAAAGTATGTATTAAAGAAACTTTTCACCCAAAAAAGAGGTTTTGAAGTGATTTTGACCGTCCTCGAACATGTGCGAAATCGTGCAAAACTCTGGTCTTGTTGAAAGTGTGTTTTACATAAACTTTTCACCCAAAAGGAGGTATTGAAGTGGTTTTGACCGTTCTCGAACATGTGCGAAATCGTGCAAAACGCTAGTGTTGTAAAAAGTATGTATTAAAGAAACTTTTCACCCAAAAAAGAGGTTTTGAAGTGAGTTTGACCGTCCTCGAACATGTGCGAAATCGTGCAAAACTCTGGTCTTGTTGAAAGTGTGTTTTACATAAACTTTTCACCCAAAAGGAGGTATTGAAGTGGTTTTGACCGTTCTCGAACATGTGCGAAATCGTGCAAAACGCTAGTGTTGTAAAAAGTATGTATTAAAGAAACTTTTCACCCAAAAGGAGGTTTTGAAGTGGTTTTGACCGTTCTCGAACATGTGAGAAATCGTGCAAAACTCTGGTCTTGTTGAAAGTGTGTTTTACATAAACTTTTCACCCAAAAGGAGGTATTGAAGTGGTTTTGGCCGTTCTCGAACATGTGCGAAATCGTGCAAAACTCTGGTCTTGTTGAAAGTGTGTTTTACATAAACTTTTCACCCAAAAAAGAGGTTTTGAAGTGATTTTGACCGTCCTCGAACATGTGCGAAATCGTGCAAAAGTCTGGTCTTGTTGAAAGTGTGTTTTACATAAACTTTTCACCCAAAAGGAGGTATTGAAGTGGTTTTGACCGTTCTCGAACATGTGCGAAATCGTGCAAAACGCTAGTGTTGTAAAAAGTATGTATTAAAGAAACTTTTCACCCAAAAGGAGGTTTTGAAGTGGTTTTGACCGTTCTCGAACATGTGAGAAATCGTGCAAAACTCTGGTCTTGTTGAAAGTGTGTTTTACATAAACTTTTCACCCAAAAGGAGGTATTGAAGTGGTTTTGGCCGTTCTCGAACATGTGCGAAATCGTGCAAAACGCTAGTGTTGTAAAAAGTATGTATTAAAGAAACTTTTCACCCAAAAAAGAGGTTTTGAAGTGATTTTGACCGTCCTCGAACATGTGCGAAATCGTGCAAAACTCTGGTCTTGTTGAAAGTGTGTTTTACATAAACTTTTCACCCAAAAGGAGGTTTTGAAGTGGTTTTGACCGTTCTCGAACATGTGAGAAATCGTGCAAAACTCTGGTCTTGTTGAAAGTGTGTTTTACATAAACTTTTCACCCAAAAGGAGGTATTGAAGTGGTTTTGGCCGTTCTCGAACATGTGCGAAATCGTGCAAAACGCTAGTGTTGTAAAAAGTATGTATTAAAGAAACTTTTCACCCAAAAAAGAGGTTTTGAAGTGATTTTGACCGTCCTCGAACATGTGCGAAATCGTGCAAAAGTCTGGTCTTGTTGAAAGTGTGTTTTACATAAACTTTTCACCCAAAAGGAGGTATTGAAGTGGTTTTGGCCGTTCTCGAACATGTGCGAAATCGTGCAAAACGCTAGTGTTGTTAAAAGTATGTATTAAAGAAACTTTTCACCCAAAAAAGAGGTTTTGAAGTGATTTTGACCGTCCTCGAACATGTGCGAAATCGTGCAAAACTCTGGTCTTGTTGAAAGTGTGTTTTACATAAACTTTTCACCCAAAAGGAGGTATTGAAGTGGTTTTGGCCGTTCTCGAACATGTGCGAAATCGTGCAAAACGCTAGTGTTGTTAAAAGTATGTATTAAAGAAACTTTTCACCCAAAAAAGAGGTTTTGAAGTGATTTTGACCGTCCTCGAACATGTGCGAAATCGTGCAAAACTCTGGTCTTGTTGAAAGTGTGTTTTACATAAACTTTTCACCCAAAAGGAGGTATTGAAGTGGTTTTGGCCGTTCTCGAACATGTGCGAAATCGTGCAAAACGCTAGTGTTGTTAAAAGTATGTATTAAAGAAACTTTTCACCCAAAAAAGAGGTTTTGAAGTGATTTTGACCGTCCTCGAACATGTGCGAAATCGTGCAAAACTCTGGTCTTGTTGAAAGTGTGTTTTACATAAACTTTTCACCCAAAAGGAGGTATTGAAGTGGTTTTGACCGTTCTCGAACATGTGCGAAATCGTGCAAAATGCTAGTGTTGTAAAAAGTATGTATTAAAGAAACTTTTCACCCAAAAAAGAGGTTTTGAAGTGATTTTGACCGTCCTCGAACATGTGCGAAATCGTGCAAAAGTCTGGTCTTGTTGAAAGTGTGTTTTACATAAACTTTTCACCCAAAAGGAGGTATTGAAGTGGTTTTGGCCGTTCTCGAACATGTGCGAAATCGTGCAAAACGCTAGTGTTGTTAAAAGTATGTATTAAAGAAACTTTTCACCCAAAAAAGAGGTTTTGAAGTGATTTTGACCGTCCTCGAACATGTGCGAAATCGTGCAAAACTCTGGTCTTGTTGAAAGTGTGTTTTACATAAACTTTTCACCCAAAAGGAGGTATTGAAGTGGTTTTGACCGTTCTCGAACATGTGCGAAATCGTGCAAAACGCTAGTGTTGTAAAAAGTATGTATTAAAGAAACTTTTCACCCAAAAAAGAGGTTTTGAAGTGATTTTGACCGTCCTCGAACATGTGCGAAATCGTGCAAAACTCTGGTCTTGTTGAAAGTGTGTTTTACATAAACTTTTCACCCAAAAGGAGGTATTGAAGTGGTTTTGACCGTTCTCGAACATGTGCGAAATCGTGCAAAACGCTAGTGTTGTAAAAAGTATGTATTAAAGAAACTTTTCACCCAAAAAAGAGGTTTTGAAGTGATTTTGACCGTTCTCGAACATGTGAGAAATCGTGCAAAACTCTGGTCTTGTTGAAAGTGTGTTTTACATAAACTTTTCACCCAAAAGGAGGTATTGAAGTGGTTTTGGCCGTTCTCGAACATGTGCGAAATCGTGCAAAACGCTAGTGTTGTAAAAAGTATGTATTAAAGAAACTTTTCACCCAAAAAAGAGGTTTTGAAGTGATTTTGACCGTCCTCGAACATGTGCGAAATCGTGCAAAACTCTGGTCTTGTTGAAAGTGTGTTTTACATAAACTTTTCACCCAAAAGGAGGTATTGAAGTGGTTTTGGCCGTTCTCGAACATGTGCGAAATCGTGCAAAACGCTAGTGTTGTTAAAAGTATGTATTAAAGAAACTTTTCACCCAAAAAAGAGGTTTTGAAGTGATTTTGACCGTCCTCGAACATGTGCGAAATCGTGCAAAACTCTGGTCTTGTTGAAAGTGTGTTTTACATAAACTTTTCACCCAAAAGGAGGTATTGAAGTGGTTTTGACCGTTCTCGAACATGTGCGAAATCGTGCAAAATGCTAGTGTTGTAAAAAGTATGTATTAAAGAAACTTTTCACCCAAAAAAGAGGTTTTGAAGTGATTTTGACCGTCCTCGAACATGTGCGAAATCGTGCAAAAGTCTGGTCTTGTTGAAAGTGTGTTTTACATAAACTTTTCACCCAAAAGGAGGTATTGAAGTGGTTTTGGCCGTTCTCGAACATGTGCGAAATCGTGCAAAACGCTAGTGTTGTTAAAAGTATGTATTAAAGAAACTTTTCACCCAAAAAAGAGGTTTTGAAGTGATTTTGACCGTCCTCGAACATGTGCGAAATCGTGCAAAACTCTGGTCTTGTTGAAAGTGTGTTTTACATAAACTTTTCACCCAAAAGGAGGTATTGAAGTGGTTTTGACCGTTCTCGAACATGTGCGAAATCGTGCAAAACGCTAGTGTTGTAAAAAGTATGTATTAAAGAAACTTTTCACCCAAAAAAGAGGTTTTGAAGTGATTTTGACCGTCCTCGAACATGTGCGAAATCGTGCAAAACTCTGGTCTTGTTGAAAGTGTGTTTTACATAAACTTTTCACCCAAAAGGAGGTATTGAAGTGGTTTTGACCGTTCTCGAACATGTGCGAAATCGTGCAAAACGCTAGTGTTGTAAAAAGTATGTATTAAAGAAACTTTTCACCCAAAAAAGAGGTTTTGAAGTGATTTTGACCGTCCTCGAACATGTGCGAAATCGTGCAAAACGCTAGTGTTGTAAAAAGTATGTATTAAAGAAACTTTTCACCCAAAAGGAGGTTTTGAAGTGGTTTTGACCGTTCTCGAACATGTGAGAAATCGTGCAAAACTCTGGTCTTGTTGAAAGTGTGTTTTACATAAACTTTTCACCCAAAAGGAGGTATTGAAGTGGTTTTGACCGTTCTCGAACATGTGCGAAATCGTGCAAAACGCTAGTGTTGTAAAAAGTATGTATTAAAGAAACTTTTCACCCAAAAAAGAGGTTTTGAAGTGATTTTGACCGTCCTCGAACATGTGCGAAATCGTGCAAAACTCTGGTCTTGTTGAAAGTGTGTTTTACATAAACTTTTCACCCAAAAGGAGGTATTGAAGTGGTTTTGACCGTTCTCGAACATGTGCGAAATCGTGCAAAACGCTAGTGTTGTAAAAAGTATGTATTAAAGAAACTTTTCACCCAAAAAAGAGGTTTTGAAGTGATTTTGACCGTCCTCGAACATGTGCGAAATCGTGCAAAACTCTGGTCTTGTTGAAAGTGTGTTTTACATAAACTTTTCACCCAAAAGGAGGTATTGAAGTGGTTTTGACCGTTCTCGAACATGTGCGAAATCGTGCAAAACGCTAGTGTTGTAAAAAGTATGTATTAAAGAAACTTTTCACCCAAAAAAGAGGTTTTGAAGTGATTTTGACCGTTCTCGAACATGTGAGAAATCGTGCAAAACTCTGGTCTTGTTGAAAGTGTGTTTTACATAAACTTTTCACCCAAAAGGAGGTATTGAAGTGGTTTTGGCCGTTCTCGAACATGTGCGAAATCGTGCAAAACGCTAGTGTTGTAAAAAGTATGTATTAAAGAAACTTTTCACCCAAAAAAGAGGTTTTGAAGTGATTTTGACCGTCCTCGAACATGTGCGAAATCGTGCAAAACTCTGGTCTTGTTGAAAGTGTGTTTTACATAAACTTTTCACCCAAAAGGAGGTATTGAAGTGGTTTTGGCCGTTCTCGAACATGTGCGAAATCGTGCAAAACGCTAGTGTTGTTAAAAGTATGTATTAAAGAAACTTTTCACCCAAAAAAGAGGTTTTGAAGTGATTTTGACCGTCCTCGAACATGTGCGAAATCGTGCAAAACTCTGGTCTTGTTGAAAGTGTGTTTTACATAAACTTTTCACCCAAAAGGAGGTATTGAAGTGGTTTTGACCGTTCTCGAACATGTGCGAAATCGTGCAAAATGCTAGTGTTGTAAAAAGTATGTATTAAAGAAACTTTTCACCCAAAAAAGAGGTTTTGAAGTGATTTTGACCGTCCTCGAACATGTGCGAAATCGTGCAAAAGTCTGGTCTTGTTGAAAGTGTGTTTTACATAAACTTTTCACCCAAAAGGAGGTATTGAAGTGGTTTTGGCCGTTCTCGAACATGTGCGAAATCGTGCAAAACGCTAGTGTTGTTAAAAGTATGTATTAAAGAAACTTTTCACCCAAAAAAGAGGTTTTGAAGTGATTTTGACCGTCCTCGAACATGTGCGAAATCGTGCAAAACTCTGGTCTTGTTGAAAGTGTGTTTTACATAAACTTTTCACCCAAAAGGAGGTATTGAAGTGGTTTTGACCGTTCTCGAACATGTGCGAAATCGTGCAAAACGCTAGTGTTGTAAAAAGTATGTATTAAAGAAACTTTTCACCCAAAAAAGAGGTTTTGAAGTGATTTTGACCGTCCTCGAACATGTGCGAAATCGTGCAAAACTCTGGTCTTGTTGAAAGTGTGTTTTACATAAACTTTTCACCCAAAAGGAGGTATTGAAGTGGTTTTGACCGTTCTCGAACATGTGCGAAATCGTGCAAAACGCTAGTGTTGTAAAAAGTATGTATTAAAGAAACTTTTCACCCAAAAAAGAGGTTTTGAAGTGATTTTGACCGTCCTCGAACATGTGCGAAATCGTGCAAAACGCTAGTGTTGTAAAAAGTATGTATTAAAGAAACTTTTCACCCAAAAGGAGGTTTTGAAGTGGTTTTGACCGTTCTCGAACATGTGAGAAATCGTGCAAAACTCTGGTCTTGTTGAAAGTGTGTTTTACATAAACTTTTCACCCAAAAGGAGGTATTGAAGTGGTTTTGACCGTTCTCGAACATGTGCGAAATCGTGCAAAACGCTAGTGTTGTAAAAAGTATGTATTAAAGAAACTTTTCACCCAAAAAGAGGTTTTGAAGTGATTTTGACCGTCCTCGAACATGTGCGAAATCGTGCAAAACTCTGGTCTTGTTGAAAGTGTGTTTTACATAAACTTTTCACCCAAAAGGAGGTATTGAAGTGGTTTTGGCCGTTCTCGAACATGTGCGAAATCGTGCAAAACGCTAGTGTTGTAAAAGTATGTATTAAAGAAACTTTTCACCCAAAAAAGAGGTTTTGAAGTGATTTTGACCGTCCTCGAACATGTGCGAAATCGTGCAAAACTCTGGTCTTGTTGAAAGTGTGTTTTACATAAACTTTTCACCCAAAAGGAGGTATTGAAGTGGTTTTGACCGTTATCGAACATGTGCGAAATCGTGCAAAACGCTAGTGTTGTAAAAAGTATGTATTAAAGAAACTTTTCACCCAAAAAAGAGGTTTTGAAGTGATTTTGACCGTCCTCGAACATGTGCGAAATCGTGCAAAACTCTGGTCTTGTTGAAAGTGTGTTTTACATAAACTTTTCACCCAAAAGGAGGTATTGAAGTGGTTTTGACCGTTCTCGAACATGTGCGAAATCGTGCAAAACGCTAGTGTTGTAAAAAGTATGTATTAAAGAAACTTTTCACCCAAAAAGGAGGTTTTGAAGTGGTTTTGACCGTTCCTCGAACATGTGAGAAATCGTGCAAAACTCTGGTCTTGTTGAAAGTGTGTTTTACATAAACTTTTCACCCAAAAGGAGGTATTGAAGTGGTTTTGGCCGTTCTCGAACATGTGCGAAATCGTGCAAAACGCTAGTGTTGTAAAAAGTATGTATTAAAGAAACTTTTCACCCAAAAAAGAGGTTTTGAAGTGATTTTGACCGTCCTCGAACATGTGCGAAATCGTGCAAAACTCTGGTCTTGTTGAAAGTGTGTTTTACATAAACTTTTCACCCAAAAGGAGGTTTTGAAGTGGTTTTGACCGTTCTCGAACATGT
This sequence comes from Haliotis asinina, assembly GCF_037392515.1. Classification (NCBI taxonomy): domain Eukaryota; kingdom Metazoa; phylum Mollusca; class Gastropoda; order Lepetellida; family Haliotidae; genus Haliotis; species Haliotis asinina. Next base: position 25,315 of record NW_027133975.1, read on the forward strand.
GAGAAATCGTGCAAAACTCTGGTCTTGTTGAAAGTGTGTTTTACATAAACTTTTCACCCAAAAGGAGGTATTGAAGTGGTTTTGGCCGTTCTCGAACATGTGCGAAATCGTGCAAAACGCTAGTGTTGTAAAAAGTATGTATTAAAGAAACTTTTCACCCAAAAAAGAGGTTTTGAAGTGATTTTGACCGTCCTCGAACATGTGCGAAATCGTGCAAAAGTCTGGTCTTGTTGAAAGTGTGTTTTACATAAACTTTTCACCCAAAAGGAGGTATTGAAGTGGTTTTGGCCGTTCTCGAACATGTGCGAAATCGTGCAAAACGCTAGTGTTGTTAAAAGTATGTATTAAAGAAACTTTTCACCCAAAAAAGAGGTTTTGAAGTGATTTTGACCGTCCTCGAACATGTGCGAAATCGTGCAAAACTCTGGTCTTGTTGAAAGTGTGTTTTACATAAACTTTTCACCCAAAAGGAGGTATTGAAGTGGCTTTTGGCCGTTCTCGAACATGTGCGAAATCGTGCAAAACGCTAGTGTTGTTAAAAGTATGTATTAAAGAAACTTTTCACCCAAAAAAGAGGTTTTGAAGTGATTTTGACCGTCCTCGAACATGTGCGAAATCGTGCAAAACTCTGGTCTTGTTGAAAGTGTGTTTTACATAAACTTTTCACCCAAAAGGAGGTATTGAAGTGGTTTTGGCCGTTCTCGAACATGTGCGAAATCGTGCAAAACGCTAGTGTTGTTAAAAGTATGTATTAAAGAAACTTTTCACCCAAAAAAGAGGTTTTGAAGTGATTTTGACCGTCCTCGAACATGTGCGAAATCGTGCAAAACTCTGGTCTTGTTGAAAGTGTGTTTTACATAAACTTTTCACCCAAAAGGAGGTATTGAAGTGGTTTTGACCGTTCTCGAACATGTGCGAAATCGTGCAAAATGCTAGTGTTGTAAAAAGTATGTATTAAAGAAACTTTTCACCCAAAAAAGAGGTTTTGAAGTGATTTTGACCGTCCTCGAACATGTGCGAAATCGTGCAAAAGTCTGGTCTTGTTGAAAGTGTGTTTTACATAAACATTTTCACCCAAAAGGAGGTATTGAAGTGGTTTTGGCCGTTCTCGAACATGTGCGAAATCGTGCAAAACGCTAGTGTTGTTAAAAGTATGTATTAAAGAAACTTTTCACCCAAAAAAGAGGTTTTGAAGTGATTTTGACCGTCCTCGAACATGTGAGAAATCGTGCAAAACTCTGGTCTTGTTGAAAGTGTGTTTTACATAAACTTTTCACCCAAAAGGAGGTATTGAAGTGGTTTTGGCCGTTCTCGAACATGTGCGAAATCGTGCAAAACGCTAGTGTTGTTAAAAGTATGTATTAAAGAAACTTTTCACCCAAAAAGAGGTTTTGAAGTGATTTTGACCGTCCTCGAACATGTGCGAAATCGTGCAAAACTCTGGTCTTGTTGAAAGTGTGTTTTACATAAACTTTTCACCCAAAAGGAGGTTTTGAAGTGGTTTTGACCGTTCTCGAACATGTGAGAAATCGTGCAAAACTCTGGTCTTGTTGAAAGTGTGTTTTACATAAACTTTTCACCCAAAAGGAGGTATTGAAGTGGTTTTGGCCGTTCTCGAACATGTGCGAATCGTGCAAAACGCTAGTGTTGTAAAAAGTATGTATTAAAGAAACTTTTCACCCAAAAAAGAGGTTTTGAAGTGATTTTGACCGTCCTCGAACATGTGCGAAATCGTGCAAAAGTCTGGTCTTGTTGAAAGTGTGTTTTACATAAACTTTTCACCCAAAAGGAGGTATTGAAGTGGTTTTGGCCGTTCTCGAACATGTGCGAAATCGTGCAAAACGCTAGTGTTGTTAAAAGTATGTATTAAAGAAACTTTTCACCCAAAAAAGAGGTTTTGAAGTGATTTTGACCGTCCTCGAACATGTGCGAAATCGTGCAAAACTCTGGTCTTGTTGAAAGTGTGTTTTACATAAACTTTTCACCCAAAAGGAGGTATTGAAGTGCTTTTGGCCGTTCTCGAACATGTGCGAAATCGTGCAAAACGCTAGTGTTGTTAAAAGTATGTATTAAAGAAACTTTTCACCCAAAAAAGAGGTTTTGAAGTGATTTTGACCGTCCTCGAACATGTGCGAAATCGTGCAAAACTCTGGTCTTGTTGAAAGTGTGTTTTACATAAACTTTTCACCCAAAAGGAGGTATTGAAGTGGTTTTGGCCGTTCTCGAACATGTGCGAAATCGTGCAAAACGCTAGTGTTGTTAAAAGTATGTATTAAAGAAACTTTTCACCCAAAAAAGAGGTTTTGAAGTGATTTTGACCGTCCTCGAACATGTGCGAAATCGTTGCAAAACTCTGGTCTTGTTGAAAGTGTGTTTTACATAAACTTTTCACCCAAAAGGAGGTATTGAAGTGGTTTTGACCGTTCTCGAACATGTGCGAAATCGTGCAAAATGCTAGTGTTGTAAAAAGTATGTATTAAAGAAACTTTTCACCCAAAAAAGAGGTTTTGAAGTGATTTTGACCGTCCTCGAACATGTGCGAAATCGTGCAAAAGTCTGGTCTTGTTGAAAGTGTGTTTTACATAAACTTTTCACCCAAAAGGAGGTATTGAAGTGGTTTTGGCCGTTCTCGAACATGTGCGAAATCGTGCAAAACGCTAGTGTTGTTAAAAGTATGTATTAAAGAAACTTTTCACCCAAAAAAGAGGTTTTGAAGTGATTTTGACCGTCCTCGAACATGTGAGAAATCGTGCAAAACTCTGGTCTTGTTGAAAGTGTGTTTTACATAAACTTTTCACCCAAAAGGAGGTATTGAAGTGGTTTTGGACCGTTCTCGAACATGTGCGAAATCGTGCAAAACGCTAGTGTTGTAAAAAGTATGTATTAAAGAAACTTTTCACCCAAAAAAGAGGTTTTGAAGTGATTTTGACCGTCCTCGAACATGTGCGAAATCGTGCAAAACTCTGGTCTTGTTGAAAGTGTGTTTTACATAAACTTTTCACCCAAAAGGAGGTATTGAAGTGGTTTTGACCGTTCTCGAACATGTGCGAAATCGTGCAAAACGCTAGTGTTGTAAAAAGTATGTATTAAAGAAACTTTTCACCCAAAAAAGAGGTTTTGAAGTGATTTTGACCGTCCTCGAACATGTGCGAAATCGTGCAAAACGCTAGTGTTGTAAAAAGTATGTATTAAAGAAACTTTTCACCCAAAAGGAGGTTTTGAAGTGGTTTTGACCGTTCTCGAACATGTGAGAAATCGTGCAAAACTCTGGTCTTGTTGAAAGTGTGTTTTACATAAACTTTTCACCCAAAAGGAGGTATTGAAGTGGTTTTGACCGTTCTCGAACATGTGCGAAATCGTGCAAAACGCTAGTGTTGTAAAAAGTATGTATTAAAGAAACTTTTCACCCAAAAAAGAGGTTTTGAAGTGATTTTGACCGTCCTCGAACATGTGCGAAATCGTGCAAAACTCTGGTCTTGTTGAAAGTGTGTTTTACATAAACTTTTCACCCAAAAGGAGGTATTGAAGTGGTTTTGGCCGTTCTCGAACATGTGCGAAATCGTGCAAAACGCTAGTGTTGTTAAAAGTATGTATTAAAGAAACTTTTCACCCAAAAAAGAGGTTTTGAAGTGATTTTGACCGTCCTCGAACATGTGCGAAATCGTGCAAAACTCTGGTCTTGTTGAAAGTGTGTTTTACATAAACTTTTCACCCAAAAGGAGGTATTGAAGTGGTTTTGACCGTTCTCGAAAATGTGAGAAATCGTGCAAAACTCTGGTCTTGTTGAAAGTGTGTTTTACATAAACTTTTCACCCAAAAGGAGGTATTGAAGTGGTTTTGACTGTTCTCGAACATGTGCGAAATCGTGCAAAACGCTAGTGTTGTAAAAAGTATGTATTAAAGAAACTTTTCACCCAAAAAAGAGGTTTTGAAGTGATTTTGACCGTCCTCGAACATGTGCGAAATCGTGCAAAACTCTGGTCTTGTTGAAAGTGTGTTTTACATAAACTTTTCACCCAAAAGGAGGTATTGAAGTGGTTTTGACCGTTCTCGAACATGTGCGAAATCGTGCAAAACGCTAGTGTTGTAAAAAGTATGTATTAAAGAAACTTTTCACCCAAAAGGAGGTTTTGAAGTGGTTTTGACCGTTCTCGAACATGTGAGAAATCGTGCAAAACTCTGGTCTTGTTGAAAGTGTGTTTTACATAAACTTTTCACCCAAAAGGAGGTATTGAAGTGGTTTTGGCCGTTCTCGAACATGTGCGAAATCGTGCAAAACGCTAGTGTTGTAAAAAGTATGTATTAAAGAAACTTTTCACCCAAAAAAGAGGTTTTGAAGTGATTTTGACCGTCCTCGAACATGTGCGAAATCGTGCAAAACTCTGGTCTTGTTGAAAGTGTGTTTTACATAAACTTTTCACCCAAAAGGAGGTTTTGAAGTGGTTTTGACCGTTCTCGAACATGTGAGAAATCGTGCAAAACTCTGGTCTTGTTGAAAGTGTGTTTTACATAAACTTTTCACCCAAAAGGAGGTATTGAAGTGGTTTTGGCCGTTCTCGAACATGTGCGAAATCGTGCAAAACGCTAGTATTGTAAAAAGTATGTATTAAAGAAACTTTTCACCCAAAAAAGAGGTTTTGAAGTGATTTTGACCGTCCTCGAACATGTGCGAAATCGTGCAAAACTCTGGTCTTGTTGAAAGTGTGTTTTACATAAACTTTTCACCCAAAAGGAGGTATTGAAGTGGTTTTGACCGTTCTCGAACATGTGCGAAATCGTGCAAAACGCTAGTGTTGTAAAAAGTATGTATTAAAGAAACTTTTCACCCAAAAGGAGGTTTTGAAGTGGTTTTGACCGTTCTCGAACATGTGAGAAATCGTGCAAAACTCTGGTCTTGTTGAAAGTGTGTTTTACATAAACTTTTCACCCAAAAGGAGGTATTGAAGTGGTTTTGGCCGTTCTCGAACATGTGCGAAATCGTGCAAAACTCTGGTCTTGTTGAAAGTGTGTTTTACATAAACTTTTCCACCCAAAAAAGAGGTTTTGAAGTGATTTTGACCGTCCTCGAACATGTGCGAAATCGTGCAAAACTCTGGTCTTGTTGAAAGTGTGTTTTACATAAAGTTTTCACCCAAAAGGAGGTATTGAAGTGGTTTTGACCGTTCTCGAACATGTGCGAAATCGTGCAAAAACGCTAGTGTTGTAAAAAGTATGTATTAAAGAAACTTTTCACCCAAAAAAGAGGTTTTGAAGTGATTTTGACCGTCCTCGAACATGTGCGAAATCGTGCAAAAGTCTGGTCTTGTTGAAAGTGTGTTTTACATAAACTTTTCACCCAAAAGGAGGTATTGAAGTGGTTTTGGCCGTTCTCGAACATGTGCGAAATCGTGCAAAACGCTAGTGTTGTAAAAAGTATGTATTAAAGAAACTTTTCA
>NW_027133976.1:0-30577 GCF_037392515.1 Haliotis asinina
AATTGGCTTTCCGTCGGTGCCAATCGGGAGAAGCATGTTGCGGTTGAGAACACGACATTCAGCAGTTCCTTCCTTACGGACTTTAAAAACTGGAATGCCTACATTTGGTTGTGCCTCCACGACATAGAAATCCTCTTCCCACCGATTGGCAAGCTTCTGTTTACCTCGAATGCCAACGTTGCGAACCAGCACCACATCACCAACCTTGACTGTTGCACCACGAGCTTTCAGATTATAAGCTTCTGTTGCTTAGCTCGGGCCTTTTCAAGGTTTGATGAAGCCAACTCATACGCAAAATCCAATTTGTGCTTCAGATCAGCAGCAAATTGCGTGAAAGTGGATGGAGGTGTGGTAGCCGAAGATAAGCTGAATGCAACGTCAACGGGTATCCTGGGAATCCTACCAAACATGAGGTAAAAAGGAGAAAACCCGGTTGACTCATGAACTGTACTGTTGTAGGCGTGGACCAGATGAGGTAAATGATCTTTCCACTTCGCCTTTTCATGGTCATGCAAAGTACCGAGCATCCCTAGAAGCGTACGGTTAAATCGTTCAACCAAGCCATTCCCCATTGGATGGTATGGGGTGGTACGTGACTTCTTAATGCCCATAATGCCGCAGAGCTGCTTTATCACGTCGCTCTCAAAATTACGCCCCTGATCGGAATGCACCTGCCTGGTGCACCATAATGAACAATAAAGTTCTCGAATAGTGCCTTTGCAGTTGTCCTTGCTATCTGATTCCGAGTAGGTATGGCAACGGCATATTTTGTGAAATGATCACAAGGACATTTTCGTAACCACCTGTAGATGGTTCGAGTGAAAGAAAGTCCATAGAGACCAGTTCCATTGGTTGTGACGTCTGAACATTGCCAGCCAGTAGACACATCTCATAGCAGCAGTAAAAGCATCGGTTTTCTGTTCAAAAGCATTCTTAGATGCAATAGAAAAGTCATCTTTCATTGACAGTTCTCTCAATGCATGCTGATGATCAGTACAAGTCAGGTGACGCTTCATTGTTGAAGTTCTAAAGAAGTTACTTCCAGTCGTCAGTGCATTTTCTTTATTCATACCTTTGCACGTTTTACAGTACATTAATCCAGTAGATGTTTCGTACTCTAACCACAAATACATTTCAAACCAAGACTCCTGAAAACAATGTTGAAAATAGCTGCAGAAGTGAGATCGTTTACACATTTTAATTGGACTTCATCATTCTTTTTGATACACAGAAATTAGTAATTTAATTATGGTTTTCAGTCAAATCTGTTCTAAATTATTTTGCGCCAACACACACACACAATAGATTTAAAAATAAGCCCCAATTTGTATTTTTTTTGCGTGAATTGCGCAATGGCGCTGCCTAGCTAAAGCACTGAATTCATCCAGAAGACTCCAGTCGTTTCAAACCTGATCTTCAACGTTTACTTCATCTTCAATCTCTAGAGGAACGGCCTGATGTCTGAGGGCGCTTGTTTCCTCCGTAGGGGCGACGAGAAGAAGAAGATGACTTCTCCCCTCAAGCATTAAACTTCTTATCCCTACCAGTCTTTAAACCCTGGAGAAGTTGGACTTGCTGGTGTAATGCTGATTTGTCTGCTTAAGTACTGAAATCAAAGTGTTCATGGATTTGATCATCAAGACTTCCATGGAATCTTAAGCAAACCATCCTTGCTACCTCTTATATCTTCCTAACAAACAAGGTAGGTGCAGACCATGAGGCTTGATAAAAGACTTCATGAAGTTCTCACTCCCTGATGATGCAGTAGCTTTAAACCCGCAATAGTAGAGGCTAGGTGTTCGGACATAAACTGTTAATCCTTCCTCAGAGTGATAAGTGCAGACAGGATCATTCTCTCTTCCTCTTTGGTAGGACTGCTGAACTTTGCAATAATAGTCTCGTTGATGGCTCTTGATCGAGCTATTTCGAAGAATGTTCGTCTCATAGTAGTGTCAAGTTGAGCCAGCCTCTTATCTTCTACCTTGTAGGATCTGCTGCACACTGTGTTGATTACCTTGTAACCTTCGTCTACATCAGGTGCTCTGATGAATGGCTCCATGTGATGAAGAGGGTAATGATGTGCATTGAGTAGCGGCACATGTTGAAGTTGAAAGTTGGTTGCTGATTTAAACGCTATACATAATGTCTCAGGGATCAAAGACATGGGAGCTATTGGTGGGAACGTGAACACATCGATGTCATCATTCTTCATCTTGTACATATTTAGTTCATTGGAGTCCTTAGATGGTGAGACAAAGTTTAAGCCATCCATGATCCACGATGTGACTTCCAAATCCGAGCAGAAGGCTTCCGACGACTAACTTCATGCCTCCTAGAGTGAGATGCAGTCACTGAATGCCAACAATCCCTTGTACGTGAGTCCACGTCTGAAGGGGAGGATGGCTGCAGACAGTGCCTTCAATGGGCTGGGGAGACTGAAGCAGATCTTTTGCATTGAGAAACAGACCCGCGAGTGCACTCACATGAGCAAGTATCCTCACTCATGCCAGTGTAACCACTCGTGTGGGTGTTCTCACTCGGCATGGGTGGATCCTTCTCTGTACTGTAATGAGATGACAGGGACCTCGATCTTCTGGAGCATGTGTGTGCATACGAGTGCAGGTCTAGTCGTATGCTCATGGTGAGTCACAGTCAACACTGTTGACAAGTGCACTCTCCTCTCTTCTTCCAACTGTCGCTCCATAAGGTTCATCATCTGCATAGTGAATTGCTGCGTGAAGGCGCCTGTGTTGAATGGCTGCATTGAGTTTAGTGATGGCTGAGTTGTAGAGTTGCCTGCTTCGATGTCCGAGGTTGCTGACAAAGTCTACGATGTCTGCTGATGATCATAAGGGTTCTGAGGTGTTGATGGTGCTGTTGGTGTCGACGCACGTTGACTATGTTGGTTGATATCGTGCTCACTGCATATTATCAACGGAGGCTCGTCAAAGATGTGTTGTTCTTGTAGAGGGACGATCTTTCCCAAACAATTTCTTCATAGAAGAATGTTGATTCGGCGATGATCAGGAAGACAAGGACTTGGACGACTTCGATTTCTTTGACTGAGATGGCCCTGTCTTTGTAGACTTTGTCTCCTCTGTGTTTTAGGAGAGAACTTGCCCGATCCTGGAGATGCGGCTGACATATGACTGGAATGAATCTCAGCAGGAAGAAATAAATGGTTACCCGAATTTATCTCACCAGATTTTGACATGGCTACTGTGAACTGACGTTGCCTGTCTCTGTGAACAGACTGTATGTACTAAGTAAATTATGATCCAGATAAATTTATACAAAATGTACGAGTATCAGAAGAACAAAATGACTTACACGCTGGACAAAGTAAGTTTGGGTTAACCGCCGACAGCTTAGTCCCAGTTTATGAAACCTGTGTTAAATAAAGACACAATAATCACAAAATTGACAATAATGATGCATATACAAAAGCCAAATACTGCATACAACACAAATGTAGGCAAAGGACCAAAAGAATGAAAAACTTATCTCTGTATACGGGACCCCAGGTGCCTCCAGCCGCCCTTGTCAGGCGATAGGGAGAGTGTGATATCACTCCGATATCAGCTGACATCCATGTAAGGGAGGCTACTCGCGGGTGAGTGTATTTTTACGTCTGCTTCTTTTAGAAGGGAACTTCAAGGGATTTCAGGTGTTCCACTACCTTCGCCAGGAAGAGAAGATAAGCAGTTAAGCATGAGTCAGGATAAGGAAAAATAAGTGATATTTGTCTTTAATTTTATTTAAATTGAAGTGTGCATATTCTGTTTGAACGTTTTAATATCTGCCACTTTCCGTGATAAACCGTGAGATGAAGACAGGAATCTTGCTTGTGATCGCCTGTCTTTCTCTATATTGAACACAATAGGTATACTTCAAACTTTGAATGATAAAGACATTTACTTGACAAAAGGTACCACTTCAAGATCTGTCTCCTACAAGTGCAAAGACCTGTTGAAAGATACAAAATGGTTTTCAAGTTGTGCTCTGGAAACGAAGCCCATCCCTCCATGTTGAGAGAAAGTCTGAACTGTTTGCATGGAAACCAGAAAAAATAAAAATGCCAAAACTTAGTAAATAGCAAAAGGCACAACTTTAGGGTCTCCCTCACACATCTGCCAAGTTTTGCAAAAAGATGTTAAGTTTTTGAGTTCTGCTCCAGAAATGAAGCCCATCCCTTCATTTTGAGACTAAGTGAGAATCGTTTCCATGGAAACCCAGAAAATGAGAAATCACACAAAACCTGTAAATAGCAAAAGGCACCAATTTAGGGTGTGCCAGATACAGCTACCAAGTTTTGCTGACAGATATTGGGAAGTTTTTGAGCTGTGCTCTGGAAGGGAAACACTTTTCACGTTTGAGACTAAGTCCGAAACATTTCCATGGAATCGGAAAAAACAATAAAGCAAAAATACCTGTATATACTGGTCACTGGTGTAGCTCCATGCGTCTGGTGACCATGACCCTTGCACGTATCCATTCGTCTCTCTTCCCTAAGATGTTGTCAGCTGCTTTCCACTGGTTGTTATTATTGTCAGAGATGTCTTGGAGGGTATCGGAAGATGCAAAAGATTGTTCTTTTTTTAGAGCTGAACACCTCAGTAAGATGTGTTCTACTGATTCGTCCTCTTCGTTGCAAAGTGTACATTTTGGTGAGTCAGTCAAACCACATTTATGGAGATATTGTTGGCAAGGGAAGTGGTTTAGTTTCAATCTTGACAGTTGGACTTTTCTTGTGAAACACTTGTATCGACCAGAGTGGTATTGTGGCTGAATCTTGTAATAGCCCCTTCCTTTATCAGACAGTTGCCACTGTTTCATCCATTTTTCCTTAATTTTCCTATTGGTGTTATTTAGGAGTGTAGGGAGGGATGGAACAATCTGGTTGACTGGACCCATTGTTGCTGCCTCGTTGGCTAAGCGGTCTGCTTGTTCATTTCCTTTTATACCAATATGACTTGGTACCCACTGAAGTTGGATGTCACATGAACATTCTGTTATTGCATTAGTGATGTCTGAGCACAGAAGACAGTAGTAAGTTGGCTGGTTAGACTGCAATGAATGGAGAGAAGATAACGAATGTGTGAGGATAACGTAGTTGGATGGTGGCTGTTGATTGATTTCCTCATCTCCAATTTCTTCTATTGCTCTTAGAATAGCCACTAATTCTGCTTCAAGAATTGATGAGGGTGGTAGTGGTATGCTGACTTCTTTCTTTGCTGTCTGTAAGTAGACACCTGCTCCAGCTATGCCAGTTGCTGTTGACAAGGACGCATCTGTGTAGATCTTATTATGCTTTTCATAAGTGGTATTGATCATCTCCAGGGTTGCTTGGACAAGTCCATCTGAGTTGTCTGATTTGTTAAGGTTGCCTGGCTGTAGTTCAGTGATCACTGGTGGAGACCATAACCATGGCAGTGAATCACTGATGATCGCACTGCTCAAAACCTCTGTTGGTATGATGGGTAATCTGAAACTGTGATTTTGTAGCAACTGACTTGCTGTATTGTAGAATGTTCTTGGAGATGATTTCTGTTTGAGGCATCCTGGCCTATTACTTGGCAAGAAATGAGATGTTATGAACTTCTTCATGATACATACCTCCATGTGGAGATCTAGTGGTAGTATGTCAGTCTCCACTTCCAGTGCTGCAATAGGTGTGGTCTTTAATGCACCAGCAATGAGTCGAGAAGCTTTATTTTGGATTTTGACCAGTCTGCTTTTATTGCTTTTGGCAGCAGATGACCACAACAGTATTCCATACATGATCTTACTTCTTATGAATGCAATGTAGAAAGTTCTGAGAGTGCTAAAGTCTGCAACCCAGTGTTGTGGAGCAATAACTTTCATCAGAGACCATATAATATATTATATGGTCTCTGCTTTGATAAAGTTAATTCTTTTGGAACAGGCTTCTACCAAGTAGTCAATGTGTTGTTTCCAACTAAGAGTTTCCCCAGGCATGAAGTAAGGGCAACTGGTCGGTATGATTTGATGCCATACTTGTCTTTGTTTGGTTTCAAAAGGGGAATGATTCTGCTAGTGTTAGATGAAGTGGGGTAGCCTTTTTCCAGATGTTGTTGTACATATCCAGAAACATGTTCTTACTCTCCTGAGATAGATCTTGAATCATCTCCCCAGGCGATGTGTTCTTGAGACTGTCTATACCTGTAAATAGTAAAAGGCAATACTTTAGGTTCTGACTGATATCTCTACAAAGTGAGTGAGTGAGTGAGTGAGTGAGTGAGTGAGTGAGTGAGTGAGTGAGTGAGTGAGTGAGTGAGTGAGTGAGTGAGTGAGTGAGTGAGTGAGTGAGTGAGTGAGTGAGTGTCTTAATACAGAGGTGAGGTGTATGGTCTCAATTGTGACCTCGATGTTGAAATTAACAAGAGACTAAATGGGATTACATTGCCTTTGTTTAGTATGAAGAAAAAGTGTAATGATAACATAGATGATATGTGTACCAATTTTGGGGCCGTTTATAATTTCTGTTATTGGGGTGGGGGGTGGGGGGGGGGGAGGAGGTTTACATACTTTTTGGCCTAGCATAATTATGTCCCTTAATGACTGTTAATAAAACATGTTAAAAGCGCATAGCTTCATTTGTCTGTTGAGAAGTGGTAATCGTCAAATTTAAATTGTTGTCTATCTACAGCCGGCCACATGTTGCCCATATGTGTATGAGAGCACCACTTTCACAAGAAATAAATATCGAAGGCTGACATCTCTCCAAACTATGGGGAACGTTTCAGTGTGTGCCATGCGTCTCGCCTCCTATTCCCAACATCACTCGTGATATTACTACGCTTGTCGCCATTTCATATAACATTGCAGGGAAACTTCCATGCTGTTTGAGGCCAAAAGAAACTAATAAAGTTATTGCTGTATAATTCCATATACAGATGTACGTGTTTGGTCTGAATAAGATAAGATAGTTTTTGCATAGATTTACATCAAGAAACAGTAGCAATATTCTATAAACTACAAACATGAACAGAGCATAGTTACAAACATATAGAAATATAGATACATACTTGATGTTCACTCCACCTTTAACTGAAAGTTTTGTTTCGTCGTTGATGAACATGCTGTAGTATTACTACACTGTATATAACTGAGTAGAGCCAGTATATAGAGGTGACTGGCTTCAGGAGGTCTACAGTGGACGTCTGCTTCCGCTGTCTTATCTTAGCTGTTATTTTCACCCCATCCATTACAGCGTGGCAAGATGTACTCGCAGATGTTATGAGCAATGAAACACTATACACAAACGAGAATTTGTTGCGGCCTTCGTCGGTGATAAAAAGTAGTTCTGAAAAATTTGTTTGCACACAAAGCTCGTATGTTTGAATTGACGAATGTTCATGTTTTCTTAGAAATTATAGGTTTTCTGGCACCGTGTATGGAAGTGTAAAACTGTGCGGCAACAGTGTAGTAACACTGTTGAAATGGGGAATATTTTTGTTGTATGTGTACTTTGCACGGCGGCTGGGGTGCGTTTTCGATTTCGTAAACAGGTTTAATGACGTAAATTGAAATGCTCTCTTCTTTCCCCATTTGTACGCGAAAGCATTCCTAAATAGCACGCGTGTATCTTTCCATTTATCGTATACACCCGGAGAGAAGTTGATTTACTTATCCCTCATTGAATTCCTCGAATGGCGTTTTGTTTCTGTCTTTGCTTGTTCCTACCTACCTTGACGCAATGCTCATTGATTTCCCAACTACATTGATGGCAGGTAGTAAGTAATGAAGACAATTTCATCATGAGCGTCAGTTTACGTAGTATCAGCTGGGATACATGCCATCATGTCTCACCACAGCATCCCGTTTAGAACTGACAAACTTTGTACATAAGAACATCCTTATTATAGTCCAGCGGATAATGTTACAATTATGCATTTTCTTTTTGCTAGCCTAAAAATTGGCCCATATGTTGCTTATACTACAAACATAAGATGGAGATAGTGAGAGCGCGACGCTTCGGTACAGATTCTTGTACCGTTGTCGAGCAGGGATGAAACATACACTGTTGTCAAAGTATATATAGTGAGTGAGTGAGTGAGTGAGTTTGGGTGGTTGAGTGAGTGAGTGAGTGAGTGAGTTTAGTTGTTCCAGGTGGTCTGTAAGTAATCGAGTCTGGACCAGACAATGCAGTGATCAACAACACGATCATCGATCTGGGCAAATGGGCACCGATGACATGTGTCAACCAAGTCAGCGAGCCTGAACACCCGATCCCGTTAGTCGCCTGTTACGACAAGCATAGTCGCCTTTTATGGGAAGCATGGGTTGCTGAAGGCCTATTCTACCCCGCGACCTGCACGGGTGGTGTGTAACAAAGAAAACAAGACAACAAGATAATGAACTTTATCGTGTGGGCATTGAGGTGATGATGAAAATGGCTAGACAACAGGGGAAGGAGTACTTTAACAAGGCGGGCATGTTTATGCATATGAGTGTGTTTGGCTGTCTAAGTAAACCTCGTCTCAGTGTATTTCGTTATATAATTAATTCTAATATTAATTACACTTTACAGTTAATGGTTTCTTTCACAGTTACAGAAATATATTTATCACTGCTACACGGATAGAGTGCAGTGGAAGGGAGACAACTTTTGTAGGTTTGAGCGGCGATCCGGTACATGTACGTTTGGTCTTAAACGTAAATGAAGAACGTCTGTGCCTATACAGAACATAGTGTTGGGTAGGTAGGGTTATGGCTTACTTCATTCGTGCATGTCTGGGTCAGGTGCATACGTCAGCTGTGACATGGTAGCGTGAAAGAACAGTTTCGGCCCTATCCGCCTAGCACTTTGGGGTTAATTCGTCTGAAATGGCATATAGGTGTGTGTGTCACAGTACATGTATTTGGGGTTAGGGGTGCAATGCATTTTCATTGTTTGGAAACGTGGGTTTGTAATATGTATAGAAGATAAACATCCATGAGTGTGTGTAATTCGTTTGTGTATATAAAAGCGAGGTTTTGCCCGTACTGAATGATATGCCTAAGCATAAATTAACATCATTGGTTGGTAAGTTTATTCGTGTCCCGAGTGTTTTCATTATCGTGTAATCAAGCATTCTTTTCGGGTATTTGGTGGTCCTGAAAAGGACCGTTATGATAGATATGAGCGGACCGCTGTTTAAGCTCGCTCCCCACGGATACGGCGGGCAAGCTGAATGTCCTTCGGCATGATGGTGACACGCTTGGCGTGGATGGCGCACAAGTTGGTGTCCTCAAACAGACCGACAAGGTAAGCCTCGGAAGCCTCCTGAAGGGCCATGACGGCCGAGGACTGGAATCGTAGATCAGTCTTGAAGTCTTGGGCAATTTCACGGACAAGACGCTGGAATGGCAGCTTCCTGATCAAAAGCTCGGTGCTCTTCTGGTAACGACGGATCTCACGAAGGGCGACTGTTCCGGGCCTGTATCTGTGAGGTTTCTTTACACCTCCGGTAGCCGGGGCGCTTTTGCGAGCAGCCTTGGTGGCTAGCTGTTTTCGGGGAGCTTTTCCTCCGGTGGATTTACGCGCTGTCTGCTTAGTACGTGCCATCTCGATTCACAAGTGAAACTGAATCAAACACAGTTGATGCTCGCTCTTGACGGGAGTCGGACTTGCGCGGGGAGGCCGTTGATTGGTCGATGAGCAGCTATCCTGATTGGTTGCCTTTCTTTTCGTGGTCGTACGGACTGACTTGACTTGGCTCAGTGAGTGAGTTTTCACACATGCGATGTTAGTGTATAAACTCTTGGCATCGGCTGGGGCAATTACTTGTAATAACTGCAAAAACAAGACAATAAAACGTAATGAACGTGTGATGTAAGAACACACTAGTGCTAATTGGTATCCGCTATGTAAAAAAAGTGTGTTTTTGCCATTATTATGCTAGCTAGAACGTAAATACAACTGTTTTTATGCTTGGTTGTCTTCTCCGAGGTCCGCGCGTTCCTTTAAAAGCTGAACCCGGCCTTTCCCAGGACATTCTGTCTGCAAATCTCTCAGAGTAAAGATGTCAGGACGTGGTAAAGGAGGTAAAGGTCTTGGAAAAGGGGGCGCTAAGCGTCACAGGAAGGTTTTGCGTGATAACATCCAGGGTATCACCAAGCCCGCCATCCGTCGTTTGGCCAGAAGAGGTGGTGTCAAGCGTATCTCCGGTCTGATTTACGAAGAGACCCGTGGTGTCCTGAAAGTTTTCCTTGAAAATGTCATCCGTGATGCCGTCACCTACACAGAGCACGCCAAGAGGAAGACTGTCACTGCCATGGATGTCGTCTACGCCCTGAAACGCCAGGGACGTACCCTCTACGGATTCGGCGGTTGAAAACTTTGTGTTTTTACCAACACTCTCAACGGTCCTTTTCAGGACCACCAAATAACACAAAAGAATGCTTGATAACTTGATTTTATGAAAAACACATTGTCATTATTTCATTTGCATTCTAAATACATTCACACACGAACGCACGCACGCACGCACGCACGTGATGCAATCGAATAAATTCAAATGCACAGTAAAATGTTAACCGATTCACACCAGTGAAGAGCATGAGTGAAACGATGATATGTGGAACCAGAAAACAATAACAGCCAGTTAGTAAGTGAGTAGATTAGATGCGTTGATTGTGTATTGTAATCAGGTATAGGTTACAAATTTAAACCGTTTGTTTGTTTGTTTTTTGTTTGTTTTGTTTTTTAAAGAAAAAGAAACATGGATAATTATAACGTTATGTATGAAGAATACATAGGGCTTACATTAATACTCGTGAGTGTTCTCTCCTATTTGTGTTTAGTTTCTACACGTTATGTTTTGTTGTGTTTCTCTGAGTCTAATTACTTGTTTTCAAGTGTTCTTTTGTGAGAGTTGGTGGTCCTGAAAAGGACCGTTGGGTGGTAAGCAGAAGCCCGTAGGTGAACTGTCTACTTGGAGCTGGTGTACTTGGTGACGGCCTTAGTACCCTCAGAGACGGCGTGCTTGGCCAGTTCACCGGGGAGGAGAAGACGGACAGCGGTTTGGATCTCCCGAGAGGTGATAGTGGATCGCTTGTTGTAATGAGCGAGACGGGATGCCTCGGCGGCGATTCTCTCGAAGATATCGTTGACAAAGCTGTTCATGATGGACATAGCTTTGCTGCTGATACCAGTGTCAGGGTGCACCTGTTTCAACACCTTGTAGATGTAGATGCTGTAACTTTCCTTCCTCCTCCTCTTCTTTTTCTTGTCGCCGACACGTGCGGCCTTTGCCTTTCCGGCTTTCTTAGCTCCTTTAGAACTAACCTTTGGTGGCATGTTGATACTGAAGCAGTGCAAGATTGTGTATATGGATTTGGCGATCTCAGGCCTTTTATACAGCGGATCGGATCGGAGGTTTTGAGCGCGCGGACGTCGGAGAAGACAACCTTCCCGGCAAAATCCATGTTTCGACCCGGTGCGCGTCCAGTTGCTTTGTATAGGGCCGTATAAATGGGCTGAGTTCGTTGCTTGTTGTTGCATATCGATAAAACTACCAACATGTCAGGACGTGGTAAAGGCGGAAAAGTCAAGGGCAAATCCAAGTCCCGATCCTCCAGGGCCGGACTTCAGTTCCCCGTTGGACGTATCCATCGCCTCCTCCGTAAAGGAAACTATGCCGAACGCGTGGGTGCCGGAGCCCCAGTGTACCTGGCTGCCGTTTTGGAATACCTCGCCGCTGAGGTTCTTGAGTTGGCAGGTAACGCCGCAAGAGACAACAAGAAGACCAGAATCATCCCCAGACATCTGCAGCTGGCCATTAGGAACGACGAGGAGTTGAACAAACTTCTGTCCGGAGTAACCATCGCCCAAGGTGGTGTCCTCCCCAACATCCAGGCTGTCCTTCTCCCCAAGAAGACGCAAAAGTCTGCCGGAAAGTAAATTTCCACCCACGCTTCTCCATCAACGGTCCTTTTCAGGACCACCAAATCACACAAAAGAATGCTTGGAAATATGATGAAAACAAACTGCAGCAACTTTCCATGTTTACCTTGTACAATCGAATCATTATTATCCTAATTAATACAATCACACGCATACACAATGTCAATTATTTAATCAATACCAAAATGATGATATCAGTTCTAATATTAATTACACTTTACAGTTAATGGTTTCTTTCACAGTTACAGAAATATATTTATCACTGCTACACGGATAGAGTGCAGTGGAAGGGAGACAACTTTTGTAGGTTTGAGCGGCGATCCGGTACATGTACGTTTGGTCTTAAACGTAAATGAAGAACGTCTGTGCCTATACAGAACATAGTGTTGGGTAGGTAGGGTTATGGCTTACTTCATTCGTGCATGTCTGGGTCAGGTGCATACGTCAGCTGTGACATGGTAGCGTGAAAGAACAGTTTCGGCCCTATCCGCCTAGCACTTTGGGGTTAATTCGTCTGAAATGGCATATAGGTGTGTGTGTCACAGTACATGTATTTGGGGTTAGGGGTGCAATGCATTTTCATTGTTTGGAAACGTGGGTTTGTAATATGTATAGAAGATAAACATCCATGAGTGTGTGTAATTCGTTTGTGTATATAAAAGCGAGGTTTTGCCCGTACTGAATGATATGCCTAAGCATAAATTAACATCATTGGTTGGTAAGTTTATTCGTGTCCCGAGTGTTTTCATTATCGTGTAATCAAGCATTCTTTTCGGGTATTTGGTGGTCCTGAAAAGGACCGTTATGATAGATATGAGCGGACCGCTGTTTAAGCTCGCTCCCCACGGATACGGCGGGCAAGCTGAATGTCCTTCGGCATGATGGTGACACGCTTGGCGTGGATGGCGCACAAGTTGGTGTCCTCAAACAGACCGACAAGGTAAGCCTCGGAAGCCTCCTGAAGGGCCATGACGGCCGAGGACTGGAATCGTAGATCAGTCTTGAAGTCTTGGGCAATTTCACGGACAAGACGCTGGAATGGCAGCTTCCTGATCAAAAGCTCGGTGCTCTTCTGGTAACGACGGATCTCACGAAGGGCGACTGTTCCGGGCCTGTATCTGTGAGGTTTCTTTACACCTCCGGTAGCCGGGGCGCTTTTGCGAGCAGCCTTGGTGGCTAGCTGTTTTCGGGGAGCTTTTCCTCCGGTGGATTTACGCGCTGTCTGCTTAGTACGTGCCATCTCGATTCACAAGTGAAACTGAATCAAACACAGTTGATGCTCGCTCTTGACGGGAGTCGGACTTGCGCGGGGAGGCCGTTGATTGGTCGATGAGCAGCTATCCTGATTGGTTGCCTTTCTTTTCGTGGTCGTACGGACTGACTTGACTTGGCTCAGTGAGTGAGTTTTCACACATGCGATGTTAGTGTATAAACTCTTGGCATCGGCTGGGGCAATTACTTGTAATAACTGCAAAAACAAGACAATAAAACGTAATGAACGTGTGATGTAAGAACACACTAGTGCTAATTGGTATCCGCTATGTAAAAAAAGTGTGTTTTTGCCATTATTATGCTAGCTAGAACGTAAATACAACTGTTTTTATGCTTGGTTGTCTTCTCCGAGGTCCGCGCGTTCCTTTAAAAGCTGAACCCGGCCTTTCCCAGGACATTCTGTCTGCAAATCTCTCAGAGTAAAGATGTCAGGACGTGGTAAAGGAGGTAAAGGTCTTGGAAAAGGGGGCGCTAAGCGTCACAGGAAGGTTTTGCGTGATAACATCCAGGGTATCACCAAGCCCGCCATCCGTCGTTTGGCCAGAAGAGGTGGTGTCAAGCGTATCTCCGGTCTGATTTACGAAGAGACCCGTGGTGTCCTGAAAGTTTTCCTTGAAAATGTCATCCGTGATGCCGTCACCTACACAGAGCACGCCAAGAGGAAGACTGTCACTGCCATGGATGTCGTCTACGCCCTGAAACGCCAGGGACGTACCCTCTACGGATTCGGCGGTTGAAAACTTTGTGTTTTTACCAACACTCTCAACGGTCCTTTTCAGGACCACCAAATAACACAAAAGAATGCTTGATAACTTGATTTTATGAAAAACACATTGTCATTATTTCATTTGCATTCTAAATACATTCACACACGAACGCACGCACGCACGCACGCACGTGATGCAATCGAATAAATTCAAATGCACAGTAAAATGTTAACCGATTCACACCAGTGAAGAGCATGAGTGAAACGATGATATGTGGAACCAGAAAACAATAACAGCCAGTTAGTAAGTGAGTAGATTAGATGCGTTGATTGTGTATTGTAATCAGGTATAGGTTACAAATTTAAACCGTTTGTTTGTTTGTTTTTTGTTTGTTTTGTTTTTTAAAGAAAAAGAAACATGGATAATTATAACGTTATGTATGAAGAATACATAGGGCTTACATTAATACTCGTGAGTGTTCTCTCCTATTTGTGTTTAGTTTCTACACGTTATGTTTTGTTGTGTTTCTCTGAGTCTAATTACTTGTTTTCAAGTGTTCTTTTGTGAGAGTTGGTGGTCCTGAAAAGGACCGTTGGGTGGTAAGCAGAAGCCCGTAGGTGAACTGTCTACTTGGAGCTGGTGTACTTGGTGACGGCCTTAGTACCCTCAGAGACGGCGTGCTTGGCCAGTTCACCGGGGAGGAGAAGACGGACAGCGGTTTGGATCTCCCGAGAGGTGATAGTGGATCGCTTGTTGTAATGAGCGAGACGGGATGCCTCGGCGGCGATTCTCTCGAAGATATCGTTGACAAAGCTGTTCATGATGGACATAGCTTTGCTGCTGATACCAGTGTCAGGGTGCACCTGTTTCAACACCTTGTAGATGTAGATGCTGTAACTTTCCTTCCTCCTCCTCTTCTTTTTCTTGTCGCCGACACGTGCGGCCTTTGCCTTTCCGGCTTTCTTAGCTCCTTTAGAACTAACCTTTGGTGGCATGTTGATACTGAAGCAGTGCAAGATTGTGTATATGGATTTGGCGATCTCAGGCCTTTTATACAGCGGATCGGATCGGAGGTTTTGAGCGCGCGGACGTCGGAGAAGACAACCTTCCCGGCAAAATCCATGTTTCGACCCGGTGCGCGTCCAGTTGCTTTGTATAGGGCCGTATAAATGGGCTGAGTTCGTTGCTTGTTGTTGCATATCGATAAAACTACCAACATGTCAGGACGTGGTAAAGGCGGAAAAGTCAAGGGCAAATCCAAGTCCCGATCCTCCAGGGCCGGACTTCAGTTCCCCGTTGGACGTATCCATCGCCTCCTCCGTAAAGGAAACTATGCCGAACGCGTGGGTGCCGGAGCCCCAGTGTACCTGGCTGCCGTTTTGGAATACCTCGCCGCTGAGGTTCTTGAGTTGGCAGGTAACGCCGCAAGAGACAACAAGAAGACCAGAATCATCCCCAGACATCTGCAGCTGGCCATTAGGAACGACGAGGAGTTGAACAAACTTCTGTCCGGAGTAACCATCGCCCAAGGTGGTGTCCTCCCCAACATCCAGGCTGTCCTTCTCCCCAAGAAGACGCAAAAGTCTGCCGGAAAGTAAATTTCCACCCACGCTTCTCCATCAACGGTCCTTTTCAGGACCACCAAATCACACAAAAGAATGCTTGGAAATATGATGAAAACAAACTGCAGCAACTTTCCATGTTTACCTTGTACAATCGAATCATTATTATCCTAATTAATACAATCACACGCATACACAATGTCAATTATTTAATCAATACCAAAATGATGATATCAGTTCTAATATTAATTACACTTTACAGTTAATGGTTTCTTTCACAGTTACAGAAATATATTTATCACTGCTACACGGATAGAGTGCAGTGGAAGGGAGACAACTTTTGTAGGTTTGAGCGGCGATCCGGTACATGTACGTTTGGTCTTAAACGTAAATGAAGAACGTCTGTGCCTATACAGAACATAGTGTTGGGTAGGTAGGGTTATGGCTTACTTCATTCGTGCATGTCTGGGTCAGGTGCATACGTCAGCTGTGACATGGTAGCGTGAAAGAACAGTTTCGGCCCTATCCGCCTAGCACTTTGGGGTTAATTCGTCTGAAATGGCATATAGGTGTGTGTGTCACAGTACATGTATTTGGGGTTAGGGGTGCAATGCATTTTCATTGTTTGGAAACGTGGGTTTGTAATATGTATAGAAGATAAACATCCATGAGTGTGTGTAATTCGTTTGTGTATATAAAAGCGAGGTTTTGCCCGTACTGAATGATATGCCTAAGCATAAATTAACATCATTGGTTGGTAAGTTTATTCGTGTCCCGAGTGTTTTCATTATCGTGTAATCAAGCATTCTTTTCGGGTATTTGGTGGTCCTGAAAAGGACCGTTATGATAGATATGAGCGGACCGCTGTTTAAGCTCGCTCCCCACGGATACGGCGGGCAAGCTGAATGTCCTTCGGCATGATGGTGACACGCTTGGCGTGGATGGCGCACAAGTTGGTGTCCTCAAACAGACCGACAAGGTAAGCCTCGGAAGCCTCCTGAAGGGCCATGACGGCCGAGGACTGGAATCGTAGATCAGTCTTGAAGTCTTGGGCAATTTCACGGACAAGACGCTGGAATGGCAGCTTCCTGATCAAAAGCTCGGTGCTCTTCTGGTAACGACGGATCTCACGAAGGGCGACTGTTCCGGGCCTGTATCTGTGAGGTTTCTTTACACCTCCGGTAGCCGGGGCGCTTTTGCGAGCAGCCTTGGTGGCTAGCTGTTTTCGGGGAGCTTTTCCTCCGGTGGATTTACGCGCTGTCTGCTTAGTACGTGCCATCTCGATTCACAAGTGAAACTGAATCAAACACAGTTGATGCTCGCTCTTGACGGGAGTCGGACTTGCGCGGGGAGGCCGTTGATTGGTCGATGAGCAGCTATCCTGATTGGTTGCCTTTCTTTTCGTGGTCGTACGGACTGACTTGACTTGGCTCAGTGAGTGAGTTTTCACACATGCGATGTTAGTGTATAAACTCTTGGCATCGGCTGGGGCAATTACTTGTAATAACTGCAAAAACAAGACAATAAAACGTAATGAACGTGTGATGTAAGAACACACTAGTGCTAATTGGTATCCGCTATGTAAAAAAAGTGTGTTTTTGCCATTATTATGCTAGCTAGAACGTAAATACAACTGTTTTTATGCTTGGTTGTCTTCTCCGAGGTCCGCGCGTTCCTTTAAAAGCTGAACCCGGCCTTTCCCAGGACATTCTGTCTGCAAATCTCTCAGAGTAAAGATGTCAGGACGTGGTAAAGGAGGTAAAGGTCTTGGAAAAGGGGGCGCTAAGCGTCACAGGAAGGTTTTGCGTGATAACATCCAGGGTATCACCAAGCCCGCCATCCGTCGTTTGGCCAGAAGAGGTGGTGTCAAGCGTATCTCCGGTCTGATTTACGAAGAGACCCGTGGTGTCCTGAAAGTTTTCCTTGAAAATGTCATCCGTGATGCCGTCACCTACACAGAGCACGCCAAGAGGAAGACTGTCACTGCCATGGATGTCGTCTACGCCCTGAAACGCCAGGGACGTACCCTCTACGGATTCGGCGGTTGAAAACTTTGTGTTTTTACCAACACTCTCAACGGTCCTTTTCAGGACCACCAAATAACACAAAAGAATGCTTGATAACTTGATTTTATGAAAAACACATTGTCATTATTTCATTTGCATTCTAAATACATTCACACACGAACGCACGCACGCACGCACGCACGTGATGCAATCGAATAAATTCAAATGCACAGTAAAATGTTAACCGATTCACACCAGTGAAGAGCATGAGTGAAACGATGATATGTGGAACCAGAAAACAATAACAGCCAGTTAGTAAGTGAGTAGATTAGATGCGTTGATTGTGTATTGTAATCAGGTATAGGTTACAAATTTAAACCGTTTGTTTGTTTGTTTTTTGTTTGTTTTGTTTTTTAAAGAAAAAGAAACATGGATAATTATAACGTTATGTATGAAGAATACATAGGGCTTACATTAATACTCGTGAGTGTTCTCTCCTATTTGTGTTTAGTTTCTACACGTTATGTTTTGTTGTGTTTCTCTGAGTCTAATTACTTGTTTTCAAGTGTTCTTTTGTGAGAGTTGGTGGTCCTGAAAAGGACCGTTGGGTGGTAAGCAGAAGCCCGTAGGTGAACTGTCTACTTGGAGCTGGTGTACTTGGTGACGGCCTTAGTACCCTCAGAGACGGCGTGCTTGGCCAGTTCACCGGGGAGGAGAAGACGGACAGCGGTTTGGATCTCCCGAGAGGTGATAGTGGATCGCTTGTTGTAATGAGCGAGACGGGATGCCTCGGCGGCGATTCTCTCGAAGATATCGTTGACAAAGCTGTTCATGATGGACATAGCTTTGCTGCTGATACCAGTGTCAGGGTGCACCTGTTTCAACACCTTGTAGATGTAGATGCTGTAACTTTCCTTCCTCCTCCTCTTCTTTTTCTTGTCGCCGACACGTGCGGCCTTTGCCTTTCCGGCTTTCTTAGCTCCTTTAGAACTAACCTTTGGTGGCATGTTGATACTGAAGCAGTGCAAGATTGTGTATATGGATTTGGCGATCTCAGGCCTTTTATACAGCGGATCGGATCGGAGGTTTTGAGCGCGCGGACGTCGGAGAAGACAACCTTCCCGGCAAAATCCATGTTTCGACCCGGTGCGCGTCCAGTTGCTTTGTATAGGGCCGTATAAATGGGCTGAGTTCGTTGCTTGTTGTTGCATATCGATAAAACTACCAACATGTCAGGACGTGGTAAAGGCGGAAAAGTCAAGGGCAAATCCAAGTCCCGATCCTCCAGGGCCGGACTTCAGTTCCCCGTTGGACGTATCCATCGCCTCCTCCGTAAAGGAAACTATGCCGAACGCGTGGGTGCCGGAGCCCCAGTGTACCTGGCTGCCGTTTTGGAATACCTCGCCGCTGAGGTTCTTGAGTTGGCAGGTAACGCCGCAAGAGACAACAAGAAGACCAGAATCATCCCCAGACATCTGCAGCTGGCCATTAGGAACGACGAGGAGTTGAACAAACTTCTGTCCGGAGTAACCATCGCCCAAGGTGGTGTCCTCCCCAACATCCAGGCTGTCCTTCTCCCCAAGAAGACGCAAAAGTCTGCCGGAAAGTAAATTTCCACCCACGCTTCTCCATCAACGGTCCTTTTCAGGACCACCAAATCACACAAAAGAATGCTTGGAAATATGATGAAAACAAACTGCAGCAACTTTCCATGTTTACCTTGTACAATCGAATCATTATTATCCTAATTAATACAATCACACGCATACACAATGTCAATTATTTAATCAATACCAAAATGATGATATCAGTTCTAATATTAATTACACTTTACAGTTAATGGTTTCTTTCACAGTTACAGAAATATATTTATCACTGCTACACGGATAGAGTGCAGTGGAAGGGAGACAACTTTTGTAGGTTTGAGCGGCGATCCGGTACATGTACGTTTGGTCTTAAACGTAAATGAAGAACGTCTGTGCCTATACAGAACATAGTGTTGGGTAGGTAGGGTTATGGCTTACTTCATTCGTGCATGTCTGGGTCAGGTGCATACGTCAGCTGTGACATGGTAGCGTGAAAGAACAGTTTCGGCCCTATCCGCCTAGCACTTTGGGGTTAATTCGTCTGAAATGGCATATAGGTGTGTGTGTCACAGTACATGTATTTGGGGTTAGGGGTGCAATGCATTTTCATTGTTTGGAAACGTGGGTTTGTAATATGTATAGAAGATAAACATCCATGAGTGTGTGTAATTCGTTTGTGTATATAAAAGCGAGGTTTTGCCCGTACTGAATGATATGCCTAAGCATAAATTAACATCATTGGTTGGTAAGTTTATTCGTGTCCCGAGTGTTTTCATTATCGTGTAATCAAGCATTCTTTTCGGGTATTTGGTGGTCCTGAAAAGGACCGTTATGATAGATATGAGCGGACCGCTGTTTAAGCTCGCTCCCCACGGATACGGCGGGCAAGCTGAATGTCCTTCGGCATGATGGTGACACGCTTGGCGTGGATGGCGCACAAGTTGGTGTCCTCAAACAGACCGACAAGGTAAGCCTCGGAAGCCTCCTGAAGGGCCATGACGGCCGAGGACTGGAATCGTAGATCAGTCTTGAAGTCTTGGGCAATTTCACGGACAAGACGCTGGAATGGCAGCTTCCTGATCAAAAGCTCGGTGCTCTTCTGGTAACGACGGATCTCACGAAGGGCGACTGTTCCGGGCCTGTATCTGTGAGGTTTCTTTACACCTCCGGTAGCCGGGGCGCTTTTGCGAGCAGCCTTGGTGGCTAGCTGTTTTCGGGGAGCTTTTCCTCCGGTGGATTTACGCGCTGTCTGCTTAGTACGTGCCATCTCGATTCACAAGTGAAACTGAATCAAACACAGTTGATGCTCGCTCTTGACGGGAGTCGGACTTGCGCGGGGAGGCCGTTGATTGGTCGATGAGCAGCTATCCTGATTGGTTGCCTTTCTTTTCGTGGTCGTACGGACTGACTTGACTTGGCTCAGTGAGTGAGTTTTCACACATGCGATGTTAGTGTATAAACTCTTGGCATCGGCTGGGGCAATTACTTGTAATAACTGCAAAAACAAGACAATAAAACGTAATGAACGTGTGATGTAAGAACACACTAGTGCTAATTGGTATCCGCTATGTAAAAAAAGTGTGTTTTTGCCATTATTATGCTAGCTAGAACGTAAATACAACTGTTTTTATGCTTGGTTGTCTTCTCCGAGGTCCGCGCGTTCCTTTAAAAGCTGAACCCGGCCTTTCCCAGGACATTCTGTCTGCAAATCTCTCAGAGTAAAGATGTCAGGACGTGGTAAAGGAGGTAAAGGTCTTGGAAAAGGGGGCGCTAAGCGTCACAGGAAGGTTTTGCGTGATAACATCCAGGGTATCACCAAGCCCGCCATCCGTCGTTTGGCCAGAAGAGGTGGTGTCAAGCGTATCTCCGGTCTGATTTACGAAGAGACCCGTGGTGTCCTGAAAGTTTTCCTTGAAAATGTCATCCGTGATGCCGTCACCTACACAGAGCACGCCAAGAGGAAGACTGTCACTGCCATGGATGTCGTCTACGCCCTGAAACGCCAGGGACGTACCCTCTACGGATTCGGCGGTTGAAAACTTTGTGTTTTTACCAACACTCTCAACGGTCCTTTTCAGGACCACCAAATAACACAAAAGAATGCTTGATAACTTGATTTTATGAAAAACACATTGTCATTATTTCATTTGCATTCTAAATACATTCACACACGAACGCACGCACGCACGCACGCACGTGATGCAATCGAATAAATTCAAATGCACAGTAAAATGTTAACCGATTCACACCAGTGAAGAGCATGAGTGAAACGATGATATGTGGAACCAGAAAACAATAACAGCCAGTTAGTAAGTGAGTAGATTAGATGCGTTGATTGTGTATTGTAATCAGGTATAGGTTACAAATTTAAACCGTTTGTTTGTTTGTTTTTTGTTTGTTTTGTTTTTTAAAGAAAAAGAAACATGGATAATTATAACGTTATGTATGAAGAATACATAGGGCTTACATTAATACTCGTGAGTGTTCTCTCCTATTTGTGTTTAGTTTCTACACGTTATGTTTTGTTGTGTTTCTCTGAGTCTAATTACTTGTTTTCAAGTGTTCTTTTGTGAGAGTTGGTGGTCCTGAAAAGGACCGTTGGGTGGTAAGCAGAAGCCCGTAGGTGAACTGTCTACTTGGAGCTGGTGTACTTGGTGACGGCCTTAGTACCCTCAGAGACGGCGTGCTTGGCCAGTTCACCGGGGAGGAGAAGACGGACAGCGGTTTGGATCTCCCGAGAGGTGATAGTGGATCGCTTGTTGTAATGAGCGAGACGGGATGCCTCGGCGGCGATTCTCTCGAAGATATCGTTGACAAAGCTGTTCATGATGGACATAGCTTTGCTGCTGATACCAGTGTCAGGGTGCACCTGTTTCAACACCTTGTAGATGTAGATGCTGTAACTTTCCTTCCTCCTCCTCTTCTTTTTCTTGTCGCCGACACGTGCGGCCTTTGCCTTTCCGGCTTTCTTAGCTCCTTTAGAACTAACCTTTGGTGGCATGTTGATACTGAAGCAGTGCAAGATTGTGTATATGGATTTGGCGATCTCAGGCCTTTTATACAGCGGATCGGATCGGAGGTTTTGAGCGCGCGGACGTCGGAGAAGACAACCTTCCCGGCAAAATCCATGTTTCGACCCGGTGCGCGTCCAGTTGCTTTGTATAGGGCCGTATAAATGGGCTGAGTTCGTTGCTTGTTGTTGCATATCGATAAAACTACCAACATGTCAGGACGTGGTAAAGGCGGAAAAGTCAAGGGCAAATCCAAGTCCCGATCCTCCAGGGCCGGACTTCAGTTCCCCGTTGGACGTATCCATCGCCTCCTCCGTAAAGGAAACTATGCCGAACGCGTGGGTGCCGGAGCCCCAGTGTACCTGGCTGCCGTTTTGGAATACCTCGCCGCTGAGGTTCTTGAGTTGGCAGGTAACGCCGCAAGAGACAACAAGAAGACCAGAATCATCCCCAGACATCTGCAGCTGGCCATTAGGAACGACGAGGAGTTGAACAAACTTCTGTCCGGAGTAACCATCGCCCAAGGTGGTGTCCTCCCCAACATCCAGGCTGTCCTTCTCCCCAAGAAGACGCAAAAGTCTGCCGGAAAGTAAATTTCCACCCACGCTTCTCCATCAACGGTCCTTTTCAGGACCACCAAATCACACAAAAGAATGCTTGGAAATATGATGAAAACAAACTGCAGCAACTTTCCATGTTTACCTTGTACAATCGAATCATTATTATCCTAATTAATACAATCACACGCATACACAATGTCAATTATTTAATCAATACCAAAATGATGATATCAGTTCTAATATTAATTACACTTTACAGTTAATGGTTTCTTTCACAGTTACAGAAATATATTTATCACTGCTACACGGATAGAGTGCAGTGGAAGGGAGACAACTTTTGTAGGTTTGAGCGGCGATCCGGTACATGTACGTTTGGTCTTAAACGTAAATGAAGAACGTCTGTGCCTATACAGAACATAGTGTTGGGTAGGTAGGGTTATGGCTTACTTCATTCGTGCATGTCTGGGTCAGGTGCATACGTCAGCTGTGACATGGTAGCGTGAAAGAACAGTTTCGGCCCTATCCGCCTAGCACTTTGGGGTTAATTCGTCTGAAATGGCATATAGGTGTGTGTGTCACAGTACATGTATTTGGGGTTAGGGGTGCAATGCATTTTCATTGTTTGGAAACGTGGGTTTGTAATATGTATAGAAGATAAACATCCATGAGTGTGTGTAATTCGTTTGTGTATATAAAAGCGAGGTTTTGCCCGTACTGAATGATATGCCTAAGCATAAATTAACATCATTGGTTGGTAAGTTTATTCGTGTCCCGAGTGTTTTCATTATCGTGTAATCAAGCATTCTTTTCGGGTATTTGGTGGTCCTGAAAAGGACCGTTATGATAGATATGAGCGGACCGCTGTTTAAGCTCGCTCCCCACGGATACGGCGGGCAAGCTGAATGTCCTTCGGCATGATGGTGACACGCTTGGCGTGGATGGCGCACAAGTTGGTGTCCTCAAACAGACCGACAAGGTAAGCCTCGGAAGCCTCCTGAAGGGCCATGACGGCCGAGGACTGGAATCGTAGATCAGTCTTGAAGTCTTGGGCAATTTCACGGACAAGACGCTGGAATGGCAGCTTCCTGATCAAAAGCTCGGTGCTCTTCTGGTAACGACGGATCTCACGAAGGGCGACTGTTCCGGGCCTGTATCTGTGAGGTTTCTTTACACCTCCGGTAGCC
The DNA here is from genome assembly GCF_037392515.1 of Haliotis asinina. NCBI lineage: Eukaryota > Metazoa > Mollusca > Gastropoda > Lepetellida > Haliotidae > Haliotis > Haliotis asinina. The sequence goes on from NW_027133976.1 coordinate 23,800, forward strand.
GGGGCGCTTTTGCGAGCAGCCTTGGTGGCTAGCTGTTTTCGGGGAGCTTTTCCTCCGGTGGATTTACGCGCTGTCTGCTTAGTACGTGCCATCTCGATTCACAAGTGAAACTGAATCAAACACAGTTGATGCTCGCTCTTGACGGGAGTCGGACTTGCGCGGGGAGGCCGTTGATTGGTCGATGAGCAGCTATCCTGATTGGTTGCCTTTCTTTTCGTGGTCGTACGGACTGACTTGACTTGGCTCAGTGAGTGAGTTTTCACACATGCGATGTTAGTGTATAAACTCTTGGCATCGGCTGGGGCAATTACTTGTAATAACTGCAAAAACAAGACAATAAAACGTAATGAACGTGTGATGTAAGAACACACTAGTGCTAATTGGTATCCGCTATGTAAAAAAAGTGTGTTTTTGCCATTATTATGCTAGCTAGAACGTAAATACAACTGTTTTTATGCTTGGTTGTCTTCTCCGAGGTCCGCGCGTTCCTTTAAAAGCTGAACCCGGCCTTTCCCAGGACATTCTGTCTGCAAATCTCTCAGAGTAAAGATGTCAGGACGTGGTAAAGGAGGTAAAGGTCTTGGAAAAGGGGGCGCTAAGCGTCACAGGAAGGTTTTGCGTGATAACATCCAGGGTATCACCAAGCCCGCCATCCGTCGTTTGGCCAGAAGAGGTGGTGTCAAGCGTATCTCCGGTCTGATTTACGAAGAGACCCGTGGTGTCCTGAAAGTTTTCCTTGAAAATGTCATCCGTGATGCCGTCACCTACACAGAGCACGCCAAGAGGAAGACTGTCACTGCCATGGATGTCGTCTACGCCCTGAAACGCCAGGGACGTACCCTCTACGGATTCGGCGGTTGAAAACTTTGTGTTTTTACCAACACTCTCAACGGTCCTTTTCAGGACCACCAAATAACACAAAAGAATGCTTGATAACTTGATTTTATGAAAAACACATTGTCATTATTTCATTTGCATTCTAAATACATTCACACACGAACGCACGCACGCACGCACGCACGTGATGCAATCGAATAAATTCAAATGCACAGTAAAATGTTAACCGATTCACACCAGTGAAGAGCATGAGTGAAACGATGATATGTGGAACCAGAAAACAATAACAGCCAGTTAGTAAGTGAGTAGATTAGATGCGTTGATTGTGTATTGTAATCAGGTATAGGTTACAAATTTAAACCGTTTGTTTGTTTGTTTTTTGTTTGTTTTGTTTTTTAAAGAAAAAGAAACATGGATAATTATAACGTTATGTATGAAGAATACATAGGGCTTACATTAATACTCGTGAGTGTTCTCTCCTATTTGTGTTTAGTTTCTACACGTTATGTTTTGTTGTGTTTCTCTGAGTCTAATTACTTGTTTTCAAGTGTTCTTTTGTGAGAGTTGGTGGTCCTGAAAAGGACCGTTGGGTGGTAAGCAGAAGCCCGTAGGTGAACTGTCTACTTGGAGCTGGTGTACTTGGTGACGGCCTTAGTACCCTCAGAGACGGCGTGCTTGGCCAGTTCACCGGGGAGGAGAAGACGGACAGCGGTTTGGATCTCCCGAGAGGTGATAGTGGATCGCTTGTTGTAATGAGCGAGACGGGATGCCTCGGCGGCGATTCTCTCGAAGATATCGTTGACAAAGCTGTTCATGATGGACATAGCTTTGCTGCTGATACCAGTGTCAGGGTGCACCTGTTTCAACACCTTGTAGATGTAGATGCTGTAACTTTCCTTCCTCCTCCTCTTCTTTTTCTTGTCGCCGACACGTGCGGCCTTTGCCTTTCCGGCTTTCTTAGCTCCTTTAGAACTAACCTTTGGTGGCATGTTGATACTGAAGCAGTGCAAGATTGTGTATATGGATTTGGCGATCTCAGGCCTTTTATACAGCGGATCGGATCGGAGGTTTTGAGCGCGCGGACGTCGGAGAAGACAACCTTCCCGGCAAAATCCATGTTTCGACCCGGTGCGCGTCCAGTTGCTTTGTATAGGGCCGTATAAATGGGCTGAGTTCGTTGCTTGTTGTTGCATATCGATAAAACTACCAACATGTCAGGACGTGGTAAAGGCGGAAAAGTCAAGGGCAAATCCAAGTCCCGATCCTCCAGGGCCGGACTTCAGTTCCCCGTTGGACGTATCCATCGCCTCCTCCGTAAAGGAAACTATGCCGAACGCGTGGGTGCCGGAGCCCCAGTGTACCTGGCTGCCGTTTTGGAATACCTCGCCGCTGAGGTTCTTGAGTTGGCAGGTAACGCCGCAAGAGACAACAAGAAGACCAGAATCATCCCCAGACATCTGCAGCTGGCCATTAGGAACGACGAGGAGTTGAACAAACTTCTGTCCGGAGTAACCATCGCCCAAGGTGGTGTCCTCCCCAACATCCAGGCTGTCCTTCTCCCCAAGAAGACGCAAAAGTCTGCCGGAAAGTAAATTTCCACCCACGCTTCTCCATCAACGGTCCTTTTCAGGACCACCAAATCACACAAAAGAATGCTTGGAAATATGATGAAAACAAACTGCAGCAACTTTCCATGTTTACCTTGTACAATCGAATCATTATTATCCTAATTAATACAATCACACGCATACACAATGTCAATTATTTAATCAATACCAAAATGATGATATCAGTTCTAATATTAATTACACTTTACAGTTAATGGTTTCTTTCACAGTTACAGAAATATATTTATCACTGCTACACGGATAGAGTGCAGTGGAAGGGAGACAACTTTTGTAGGTTTGAGCGGCGATCCGGTACATGTACGTTTGGTCTTAAACGTAAATGAAGAACGTCTGTGCCTATACAGAACATAGTGTTGGGTAGGTAGGGTTATGGCTTACTTCATTCGTGCATGTCTGGGTCAGGTGCATACGTCAGCTGTGACATGGTAGCGTGAAAGAACAGTTTCGGCCCTATCCGCCTAGCACTTTGGGGTTAATTCGTCTGAAATGGCATATAGGTGTGTGTGTCACAGTACATGTATTTGGGGTTAGGGGTGCAATGCATTTTCATTGTTTGGAAACGTGGGTTTGTAATATGTATAGAAGATAAACATCCATGAGTGTGTGTAATTCGTTTGTGTATATAAAAGCGAGGTTTTGCCCGTACTGAATGATATGCCTAAGCATAAATTAACATCATTGGTTGGTAAGTTTATTCGTGTCCCGAGTGTTTTCATTATCGTGTAATCAAGCATTCTTTTCGGGTATTTGGTGGTCCTGAAAAGGACCGTTATGATAGATATGAGCGGACCGCTGTTTAAGCTCGCTCCCCACGGATACGGCGGGCAAGCTGAATGTCCTTCGGCATGATGGTGACACGCTTGGCGTGGATGGCGCACAAGTTGGTGTCCTCAAACAGACCGACAAGGTAAGCCTCGGAAGCCTCCTGAAGGGCCATGACGGCCGAGGACTGGAATCGTAGATCAGTCTTGAAGTCTTGGGCAATTTCACGGACAAGACGCTGGAATGGCAGCTTCCTGATCAAAAGCTCGGTGCTCTTCTGGTAACGACGGATCTCACGAAGGGCGACTGTTCCGGGCCTGTATCTGTGAGGTTTCTTTACACCTCCGGTAGCCGGGGCGCTTTTGCGAGCAGCCTTGGTGGCTAGCTGTTTTCGGGGAGCTTTTCCTCCGGTGGATTTACGCGCTGTCTGCTTAGTACGTGCCATCTCGATTCACAAGTGAAACTGAATCAAACACAGTTGATGCTCGCTCTTGACGGGAGTCGGACTTGCGCGGGGAGGCCGTTGATTGGTCGATGAGCAGCTATCCTGATTGGTTGCCTTTCTTTTCGTGGTCGTACGGACTGACTTGACTTGGCTCAGTGAGTGAGTTTTCACACATGCGATGTTAGTGTATAAACTCTTGGCATCGGCTGGGGCAATTACTTGTAATAACTGCAAAAACAAGACAATAAAACGTAATGAACGTGTGATGTAAGAACACACTAGTGCTAATTGGTATCCGCTATGTAAAAAAAGTGTGTTTTTGCCATTATTATGCTAGCTAGAACGTAAATACAACTGTTTTTATGCTTGGTTGTCTTCTCCGAGGTCCGCGCGTTCCTTTAAAAGCTGAACCCGGCCTTTCCCAGGACATTCTGTCTGCAAATCTCTCAGAGTAAAGATGTCAGGACGTGGTAAAGGAGGTAAAGGTCTTGGAAAAGGGGGCGCTAAGCGTCACAGGAAGGTTTTGCGTGATAACATCCAGGGTATCACCAAGCCCGCCATCCGTCGTTTGGCCAGAAGAGGTGGTGTCAAGCGTATCTCCGGTCTGATTTACGAAGAGACCCGTGGTGTCCTGAAAGTTTTCCTTGAAAATGTCATCCGTGATGCCGTCACCTACACAGAGCACGCCAAGAGGAAGACTGTCACTGCCATGGATGTCGTCTACGCCCTGAAACGCCAGGGACGTACCCTCTACGGATTCGGCGGTTGAAAACTTTGTGTTTTTACCAACACTCTCAACGGTCCTTTTCAGGACCACCAAATAACACAAAAGAATGCTTGATAACTTGATTTTATGAAAAACACATTGTCATTATTTCATTTGCATTCTAAATACATTCACACACGAACGCACGCACGCACGCACGCACGTGATGCAATCGAATAAATTCAAATGCACAGTAAAATGTTAACCGATTCACACCAGTGAAGAGCATGAGTGAAACGATGATATGTGGAACCAGAAAACAATAACAGCCAGTTAGTAAGTGAGTAGATTAGATGCGTTGATTGTGTATTGTAATCAGGTATAGGTTACAAATTTAAACCGTTTGTTTGTTTGTTTTTTGTTTGTTTTGTTTTTTAAAGAAAAAGAAACATGGATAATTATAACGTTATGTATGAAGAATACATAGGGCTTACATTAATACTCGTGAGTGTTCTCTCCTATTTGTGTTTAGTTTCTACACGTTATGTTTTGTTGTGTTTCTCTGAGTCTAATTACTTGTTTTCAAGTGTTCTTTTGTGAGAGTTGGTGGTCCTGAAAAGGACCGTTGGGTGGTAAGCAGAAGCCCGTAGGTGAACTGTCTACTTGGAGCTGGTGTACTTGGTGACGGCCTTAGTACCCTCAGAGACGGCGTGCTTGGCCAGTTCACCGGGGAGGAGAAGACGGACAGCGGTTTGGATCTCCCGAGAGGTGATAGTGGATCGCTTGTTGTAATGAGCGAGACGGGATGCCTCGGCGGCGATTCTCTCGAAGATATCGTTGACAAAGCTGTTCATGATGGACATAGCTTTGCTGCTGATACCAGTGTCAGGGTGCACCTGTTTCAACACCTTGTAGATGTAGATGCTGTAACTTTCCTTCCTCCTCCTCTTCTTTTTCTTGTCGCCGACACGTGCGGCCTTTGCCTTTCCGGCTTTCTTAGCTCCTTTAGAACTAACCTTTGGTGGCATGTTGATACTGAAGCAGTGCAAGATTGTGTATATGGATTTGGCGATCTCAGGCCTTTTATACAGCGGATCGGATCGGAGGTTTTGAGCGCGCGGACGTCGGAGAAGACAACCTTCCCGGCAAAATCCATGTTTCGACCCGGTGCGCGTCCAGTTGCTTTGTATAGGGCCGTATAAATGGGCTGAGTTCGTTGCTTGTTGTTGCATATCGATAAAACTACCAACATGTCAGGACGTGGTAAAGGCGGAAAAGTCAAGGGCAAATCCAAGTCCCGATCCTCCAGGGCCGGACTTCAGTTCCCCGTTGGACGTATCCATCGCCTCCTCCGTAAAGGAAACTATGCCGAACGCGTGGGTGCCGGAGCCCCAGTGTACCTGGCTGCCGTTTTGGAATACCTCGCCGCTGAGGTTCTTGAGTTGGCAGGTAACGCCGCAAGAGACAACAAGAAGACCAGAATCATCCCCAGACATCTGCAGCTGGCCATTAGGAACGACGAGGAGTTGAACAAACTTCTGTCCGGAGTAACCATCGCCCAAGGTGGTGTCCTCCCCAACATCCAGGCTGTCCTTCTCCCCAAGAAGACGCAAAAGTCTGCCGGAAAGTAAATTTCCACCCACGCTTCTCCATCAACGGTCCTTTTCAGGACCACCAAATCACACAAAAGAATGCTTGGAAATATGATGAAAACAAACTGCAGCAACTTTCCATGTTTACCTTGTACAATCGAATCATTATTATCCTAATTAATACAATCACACGCATACACAATGTCAATTATTTAATCAATACCAAAATGATGATATCAGTTCTAATATTAATTACACTTTACAGTTAATGGTTTCTTTCACAGTTACAGAAATATATTTATCACTGCTACACGGATAGAGTGCAGTGGAAGGGAGACAACTTTTGTAGGTTTGAGCGGCGATCCGGTACATGTACGTTTGGTCTTAAACGTAAATGAAGAACGTCTGTGCCTATACAGAACATAGTGTTGGGTAGGTAGGGTTATGGCTTACTTCATTCGTGCATGTCTGGGTCAGGTGCATACGTCAGCTGTGACATGGTAGCGTGAAAGAACAGTTTCGGCCCTATCCGCCTAGCACTTTGGGGTTAATTCGTCTGAAATGGCATATAGGTGTGTGTGTCACAGTACATGTATTTGGGGTTAGGGGTGCAATGCATTTTCATTGTTTGGAAACGTGGGTTTGTAATATGTATAGAAGATAAACATCCATGAGTGTGTGTAATTCGTTTGTGTATATAAAAGCGAGGTTTTGCCCGTACTGAATGATATGCCTAAGCATAAATTAACATCATTGGTTGGTAAGTTTATTCGTGTCCCGAGTGTTTTCATTATCGTGTAATCAAGCA